>NW_027145017.1:0-29306 GCF_026170545.1 Melanerpes formicivorus
TTTCCCTTTAGGTTTTACCCCAACAATGTTTTCATTAGTTTCGCTCACTCTCGAAATCAAGCATTTTACAGCAGGTTGGAGCAGCCTGTATCTCAGCACAGGAATAAGGTAGGGAAGAATTCTAAGGATCATTTTGACTGCCTCCAGAAGTTAGATCAGATGGCAAATTGGATTTGGTGCTAGGTCTTTCCCTTTAGGTTTTACCCCAACAATGTTTTCATTAGTTTCGCTCACTCTCGAAATCAAGCATTTTACAGCAGGTTGGAGCAGCGTGTATCTCAGCACAGGAATAAGGTAGGGAAGAATTCTAAGGCTCATTTTGACTGCCTCCAGAAGTTAGATCAGATGGCAAATTGGATTTGGTGCTAGGTCTTTCCCTTTAGGTTTTACCCCAACAATGTTTTCATTAGTTTCGCTCACTCTCGAAATCAAGCATTTTACAGCAGGTTGGAGCAGCCTGTATCTCAGCACAGGAATAAGGTAGGGAAGAATTCTAAGGATCATTTTGACTGCCTCCAGAAGTTAGATCAGATGGCAAATTGGATTTGGTGCTAGGTCTTTCCCTTTAGGTTTTACCCCAACAATGTTTTCATTAGTTTCGCTCACTCTCGAAATCAAGCATTTTACAGCAGGTTGGAGCAGCGTGTATCTCAGCACAGGAATAAGGTAGGGAAGAATTCTAAGGCTCATTTTGACTGCCTCCAGAAGTTAGATCAGATGGCAAATTGGATTTGGTGCTAGGTCTTTCCCTTTAGGTTTTACCCCAACAATGTTTTCATTAGTTTCGCTCACTCTCGAAATCAAGCATTTTACAGCAGGTTGGAGCAGCCTGTATCTCAGCACAGGAATAAGGTAGGGAAGAATTCTAAGGATCATTTTGACTGCCTCCAGAAGTTAGATCAGATGGCAAATTGGATTTGGTGCTAGGTCTTTCCCTTTAGGTTTTACCCCAACAATGTTTTCATTAGTTTCGCTCACTCTCGAAATCAAGCATTTTACAGCAGGTTGGAGCAGCGTGTATCTCAGCACAGGAATAAGGTAGGGAAGAATTCTAAGGCTCATTTTGACTGCCTCCAGAAGTTAGATCAGATGGCAAATTGGATTTGGTGCTAGGTCTTTCCCTTTAGGTTTTACCCCAACAATGTTTTCATTAGTTTCGCTCACTCTCGAAATCAAGCATTTTACAGCAGGTTGGAGCAGCCTGTATCTCAGCACAGGAATAAGGTAGGGAAGAATTCTAAGGCTCATTTTGACTGCCTCCAGAAGTTAGATCAGATGGCAAATTGGATTTGGTGCTAGGTCTTTCCCTTTAGGTTTTACCCCAACAATGTTTTCATTAGTTTCGCTCACTCTCGAAATCAAGCATTTTACAGCAGGTTGGAGCAGCCTGTATCTCAGCACAGGAATAAGGTAGGGAAGAATTCTAAGGCTCATTTTGACTGCCTCCAGAAGTTAGATCAGATGGCAAATTGGATTTGGTGCTAGGTCTTTCCCTTTAGGTTTTACCCCAACAATGTTTTCATTAGTTTCGCTCACTCTCGAAATCAAGCATTTTACAGCAGGTTGGAGCAGCCTGTATCTCAGCACAGGAATAAGGTAGGGAAGAATTCTAAGGCTCATTTTGACTGCCTCCAGAAGTTAGATCAGATGGCAAATTGGATTTGGTGCTAGGTCTTTCCCTTTAGGTTTTACCCCAACAATGTTTTCATTAGTTTCGCTCACTCTCGAAATCAAGCATTTTACAGCAGGTTGGAGCAGCCTGTATCTCAGCACAGGAATAAGGTAGGGAAGAATTCTAAGGCTCATTTTGACTGCCTCCAGAAGTTAGATCAGATGGCAAATTGGATTTGGTGCTAGGTCTTTCCCTTTAGGTTTTACCCCAACAATGTTTTCATTAGTTTCGCTCACTCTCGAAATCAAGCATTTTACAGCAGGTTGGAGCAGCCTGTATCTCAGCACAGGAATAAGGTAGGGAAGAATTCTAAGGATCATTTTGACTGCCTCCAGAAGTTAGATCAGATGGCAAATTGGATTTGGTGCTAGGTCTTTCCCTTTAGGTTTTACCCCAACAATGTTTTCATTAGTTTCGCTCACTCTCGAAATCAAGCATTTTACAGCAGGTTGGAGCAGCCTGTATCTCAGCACAGGAATAAGGTAGGGAAGAATTCTAAGGATCATTTTGACTGCCTCCAGAAGTTAGATCAGATGGCAAATTGGATTTGGTGCTAGGTCTTTCCCTTTAGGTTTTACCCCAACAATGTTTTCATTAGTTTCGCTCACTCTCGAAATCAAGCATTTTACAGCAGGTTGGAGCAGCCTGTATCTCAGCACAGGAATAAGGTAGGGAAGAATTCTAAGGCTCATTTTGACTGCCTCCAGAAGTTAGATCAGATGGCAAATTGGATTTGGTGCTAGGTCTTTCCCTTTAGGTTTTACCCCAACAATGTTTTCATTAGTTTCGCTCACTCTCGAAATCAAGCATTTTACAGCAGGTTGGAGCAGCCTGTATCTCAGCACAGGAATAAGGTAGGGAAGAATTCTAAGGATCATTTTGACTGCCTGCAGAAGTTAGATCAGATGGCAAATTGGATTTGGTGCTAGGTCTTTCCCTTTAGGTTTTACCCCAACAATGTTTTCATTAGTTTCGCTCACTCTCGAAATCAAGCATTTTACAGCAGGTTGGAGCAGCCTGTATCTCAGCACAGGAATAAGGTAGGGAAGAATTCTAAGGATCATTTTGACTGCCTCCAGAAGTTAGATCAGATGGCAAATTGGATTTGGTGCTAGGTCTTTCCCTTTAGGTTTTACCCCAACAATGTTTTCATTAGTTTCGCTCACTCTCGAAATCAAGCATTTTACAGCAGGTTGGAGCAGCCTGTATCTCAGCACAGGAATAAGGTAGGGAAGAATTCTAAGGCTCATTTTGACTGCCTCCAGAAGTTAGATCAGATGGCAAATTGGATTTGGTGCTAGGTCTTTCCCTTTAGGTTTTACCCCAACAATGTTTTCATTAGTTTCGCTCACTCTCGAAATCAAGCATTTTACAGCAGGTTGGAGCAGCCTGTATCTCAGCACAGGAATAAGGTAGGGAAGAATTCTAAGGCTCATTTTGACTGCCTCCAGAAGTTAGATCAGATGGCAAATTGGATTTGGTGCTAGGTCTTTCCCTTTAGGTTTTACCCCAACAATGTTTTCATTAGTTTCGCTCACTCTCGAAATCAAGCATTTTACAGCAGGTTGGAGCAGCCTGTATCTCAGCACAGGAATAAGGTAGGGAAGAATTCTAAGGATCATTTTGACTGCCTCCAGAAGTTAGATCAGATGGCAAATTGGATTTGGTGCTAGGTCTTTCCCTTTAGGTTTTACCCCAACAATGTTTTCATTAGTTTCGCTCACTCTCGAAATCAAGCATTTTACAGCAGGTTGGAGCAGCCTGTATCTCAGCACAGGAATAAGGTAGGGAAGAATTCTAAGGCTCATTTTGACTGCCTCCAGAAGTTAGATCAGATGGCAAATTGGATTTGGTGCTAGGTCTTTCCCTTTAGGTTTTACCCCAACAATGTTTTCATTAGTTTCGCTCACTCTCGAAATCAAGCATTTTACAGCAGGTTGGAGCAGCCTGTATCTCAGCACAGGAATAAGGTAGGGAAGAATTCTAAGGCTCATTTTGACTGCCTCCAGAAGTTAGATCAGATGGCAAATTGGATTTGGTGCTAGGTCTTTCCCTTTAGGTTTTACCCCAACAATGTTTTCATTAGTTTCGCTCACTCTCGAAATCAAGCATTTTACAGCAGGTTGGAGCAGCCTGTATCTCAGCACAGGAATAAGGTAGAGAAGAATTCTAAGGCTCATTTTGACTGCCTCCAGAAGTTAGATCAGATGGCAAATTGGATTTGGTGCTAGGTCTTTCCCTTTAGGTTTTACCCCAACAATGTTTTCATTAGTTTCGCTCACTCTCGAAATCAAGCATTTTACAGCAGGTTGGAGCAGCCTGTATCTCAGCACAGGAATAAGGTAGGGAAGAATTCTAAGGCTCATTTTGACTGCCTCCAGAAGTTAGATCAGATGGCAAATTGGATTTGGTGCTAGGTCTTTCCCTTTAGGTTTTACCCCAACAATGTTTTCATTAGTTTCGCTCACTCTCGAAATCAAGCATTTTACAGCAGGTTGGAGCAGCCTGTATCTCAGCACAGGAATAAGGTAGGGAAGAATTCTAAGGCTCATTTTGACTGCCTGCAGAAGTTAGATCAGATGGCAAATTGGATTTGGTGCTAGGTCTTTCCCTTTAGGTTTTACCCCAACAATGTTTTCATTAGTTTCGCTCACTCTCGAAATCAAGCATTTTACAGCAGGTTGGAGCAGCCTGTATCTCAGCACAGGAATAAGGTAGGGAAGAATTCTAAGGCTCATTTTGACTGCCTCCAGAAGTTAGATCAGATGGCAAATTGGATTTGGTGCTAGGTCTTTCCCTTTAGGTTTTACCCCAACAATGTTTTCATTAGTTTCGCTCACTCTCGAAATCAAGCATTTTACAGCAGGTTGGAGCAGCCTGTATCTCAGCACAGGAATAAGGTAGGGAAGAATTCTAAGGCTCATTTTGACTGCCTCCAGAAGTTAGATCAGATGGCAAATTGGATTTGGTGCTAGGTCTTTCCCTTTAGGTTTTACCCCAACAATGTTTTCATTAGTTTCGCTCACTCTCGAAATCAAGCATTTTACAGCAGGTTGGAGCAGCCTGTATCTCAGCACAGGAATAAGGTAGGGAAGAATTCTAAGGCTCATTTTGACTGCCTCCAGAAGTTAGATCAGATGGCAAATTGGATTTGGTGCTAGGTCTTTCCCTTTAGGTTTTACCCCAACAATGTTTTTCATTAGTTTCGCTCACTCTCGAAATCAAGCATTTTACAGCAGGTTGGAGCAGCCTGTATCTCAGCACAGGAATAAGGTAGGGAAGAATTTCTAAGGCTCATTTTGACTGCCTCCAGAAGTTAGATCAGATGGCAAATTGGATTTGGTGCTAGGTCTTTCCCTTTAGGTTTTACCCCAACAATGTTTTCATTAGTTTCGCTCACTCTCGAAATCAAGCATTTTACAGCAGGTTGGAGCAGCCTGTATCTCAGCACAGGAATAAGGTAGGGAAGAATTCTAAGGCTCATTTTGACTGCCTCCAGAAGTTAGATCAGATGGCAAATTGGATTTGGTGCTAGGTCTTTCCCTTTAGGTTTTACCCCCAACAATGTTTTCATTAGTTTCGCTCACTCTCGAAATCAAGCATTTTACAGCAGGTTGGAGCAGCCTGTATCTCAGCACAGGAATAAGGTAGAGAAGAATTCTAAGGCTCATTTTGACTGCCTCCAGAAGTTAGATCAGATGGCAAATTGGATTTGGTGCTAGGTCTTTCCCTTTAGGTTTTACCCCAACAATGTTTTCATTAGTTTCGCTCACTCTCGAAATCAAGCATTTTACAGCAGGTTGGAGCAGCCTGTATCTCAGCACAGGAATAAGGTAGGGAAGAATTCTAAGGCTCATTTTGACTGCCTCCAGAAGTTAGATCAGATGGGCAAATTGGATTTGGTGCTAGGTCTTTCCCTTTAGGTTTTACCCCAACAATGTTTTTCATTAGTTACGCTCACTCTCGAAATCAAGCATTTTACAGCAGGTTGGAGCAGCCTGTATCTCAGCACAGGAATAAGGTAGGGAAGAATTCTAAGGCTCATTTTGACTGCCTGCAGAAGTTAGATCAGATGGCAAATTGGATTTGGTGCTAGGTCTTTCCCTTTAGGTTTTACCCCAACAATGTTTTCATTAGTTTCGCTCACTCTCGAAATCAAGCATTTTACAGCAGGTTGGAGCAGCCTGTATCTCAGCACAGGAATAAGGTAGGGAAGAATTCTAAGGCTCATTTTGACTGCCTCCAGAAGTTAGATCAGATGGCAAATTGGATTTGGTGCTAGGTCTTTCCCTTTAGGTTTTACCCCAACAATGTTTTCATTAGTTTCGCTCACTCTCGAAATCAAGCATTTTACAGCAGGTTGGAGCAGCCTGTATCTCAGCACAGGGAATAAGGTAGGGAAGAATTCTAAGGCTCATTTTGACTGCCTCCAGAAGTTAGATCAGATGGCAAATTGGATTTGGTGCTAGGTCTTTCCCTTTAGGTTTTACCCCAACAATGTTTTCATTAGTTTCGCTCACTCTCGAAATCAAGCATTTTACAGCAGGTTGGAGCAGCCTGTATCTCAGCACAGGAATAAGGTAGGGAAGAATTCTAAGGATCATTTTGACTGCCTCCAGAAGTTAGATCAGATGGCAAATTGGATTTTGGTGCTAGGTCTTTCCCTTTTAGGTTTTACCCCAACAATTGTTTTCATTAGTTTCGCTCACTCTCGAAATCAAGCATTTTACAGCAGGTTGGAGCAGCCTGTATCTCAGCACAGGAATAAGGTAGGGAAGAATTCTAAGGCTCATTTTGACTGCCTCCAGAAGTTAGATCAGATGGCAAATTGGATTTGGTGCTAGGTCTTTCCCTTTAGGTTTTACCCCAACAATGTTTTCATTAGTTTCGCTCACTCTCGAAATCAAGCATTTTACAGCAGGTTGGAGCAGCCTGTATCTCAGCACAGGGAATAAGGTAGGGAAGAATTCTAAGGATCATTTTGACTGCCTCCAGAAGTTAGATCAGATGGCAAATTGGATTTGGTGCTAGGTCTTTCCCTTTAGGTTTTACCCCAACAATGTTTTCATTAGTTTCGCTCACTCTCGAAATCAAGCATTTTACAGCAGGTTGGAGCAGCCTGTATCTCAGCACAGGAATAAGGTAGGGAAGAATTCTAAGGCTCATTTTGACTGCCTCCAGAAGTTAGATCAGATGGCAAATTGGATTTGGTGCTAGGTCTTTCCCTTTAGGTTTTACCCCAACAATGTTTTCATTAGTTTCGCTCACTCTCGAAATCAAGCATTTTACAGCAGGTTGGAGCAGCCTGTATCTCAGCACAGGAATAAGGTAGGGAAGAATTCTAAGGCTCATTTTGACTGCCTCCAGAAGTTAGATCAGATGGCAAATTGGATTTGGTGCTAGGTCTTTCCCTTTAGGTTTTACCCCAACAATGTTTTCATTAGTTTCGCTCACTCTCGAAATCAAGCATTTTACAGCAGGTTGGAGCAGCCTGTATCTCAGCACAGGAATAAGGTAGGGAAGAATTCTAAGGATCATTTTGACTGCCTCCAGAAGTTAGATCAGATGGCAAATTGGATTTGGTGCTAGGTCTTTCCCTTTAGGTTTTACCCCAACAATGTTTTCATTAGTTTCGCTCACTCTCGAAATCAAGCATTTTTACAGCAGGTTGGAGCAGCCTGTATCTCAGCACAGGAAATAAGGTAGGGAAGAATTCTAAGGCTCATTTTGACTGCCTCCAGAAGTTAGATCAGATGGCAAATTGGATTTGGTGCTAGGTCTTTCCCTTTAGGTTTTACCCCAACAATGTTTTCATTAGTTTCGCTCACTCTCGAAATCAAGCATTTTACAGCAGGTTGGAGCAGCCTGTATCTCAGCACAGGAATAAGGTAGGGAAGAATTCTAAGGCTCATTTTGACTGCCTCCAGAAGTTAGATCAGATGGCAAATTGGATTTGGTGCTAGGTCTTTCCCTTTAGGTTTTTACCCCAACAATGTTTTCATTAGTTTCGCTCACTCTCGAAATCAAGCATTTTACAGCAGGTTGGAGCAGCCTGTATCTCAGCACAGGAATAAGGTAGGGAAGAATTCTAAGGATCATTTTGACTGCCTCCAGAAGTTAGATCAGATGGCAAATTGGATTTGGTGCTAGGTCTTTCCCTTTAGGTTTTACCCCAACAATGTTTTCATTAGTTTCGCTCACTCTCGAAATCAAGCATTTTACAGCAGGTTGGAGCAGCGTGTATCTCAGCACAGGAATAAGGTAGGGAAGAATTCTAAGGCTCATTTTGACTGCCTCCAGAAGTTAGATCAGATGGCAAATTGGATTTGGTGCTAGGTCTTTCCCTTTAGGTTTTACCCCAACAATGTTTTCATTAGTTTCGCTCACTCTCGAAATCAAGCATTTTACAGCAGGTTGGAGCAGCCTGTATCTCAGCACAGGAATAAGGTAGGGAAGAATTCTAAGGCTCATTTTGACTGCCTCCAGAAGTTAGATCAGATGGCAAATTGGATTTGGTGCTAGGTCTTTCCCTTTAGGTTTTACCCCAACAATGTTTTCATTAGTTTCGCTCACTCTCGAAATCAAGCATTTTACAGCAGGTTGGAGCAGCCTGTATCTCAGCCACAGGAATAAGGTAGGGAAGAATTCTAAGGCTCATTTTGACTGCCTCCAGAAGTTAGATCAGATGGCAAATTGGATTTGGTGCTAGGTCTTTCCCTTTAGGTTTTACCCCAACAATGTTTTCATTAGTTTCGCTCACTCTCGAAATCAAGCATTTTACAGCAGGTTGGAGCAGCCTGTATCTCAGCACAGGAATAAGGTAGGGAAGAATTCTAAGGCTCATTTTGACTGCCTCCAGAAGTTAGATCAGATGGCAAATTGGATTTGGTGCTAGGTCTTTCCCTTTAGGTTTTACCCCAACAATGTTTTCATTAGTTTCGCTCACTCTCGAAATCAAGCATTTTACAGCAGGTTGGAGCAGCCTGTATCTCAGCACAGGAATAAGGTAGGGAAGAATTCTAAGGCTCATTTTGACTGCCTCCAGAAGTTAGATCAGATGGCAAATTGGATTTGGTGCTAGGTCTTTCCCTTTAGGTTTTACCCCAACAATGTTTTCATTAGTTTCGCTCACTCTCGAAATCAAGCATTTTACAGCAGGTTGGAGCAGCCTGTATCTCAGCACAGGAATAAGGTAGGGAAGAATTCTAAGGATCATTTTGACTGCCTCCAGAAGTTAGATCAGATGGCAAATTGGATTTGGTGCTAGGTCTTTCCCTTTAGGTTTTACCCCAACAATGTTTTCATTAGTTTCGCTCACTCTTGAAATCAAGCATTTTACAGCAGGTTGGAGCAGCCTGTATCTCAGCACAGGAATAAGGTAGGGAAGAATTCTAAGGATCATTTTGACTGCCTCCAGAAGTTAGATCAGATGGCAAATTGGATTTGGTGCTAGGTCTTTCCCTTTAGGTTTTACCCCAACAATGTTTTCATTAGTTTCGCTCACTCTCGAAATCAAGCATTTTACAGCAGGTTGGAGCAGCCTGTATCTCAGCACAGGAATAAGGTAGGGAAGAATTCTAAGGCTCATTTTGACTGCCTCCAGAAGTTAGATCAGATGGCAAATTGGATTTGGTGCTAGGTCTTTCCCTTTAGGTTTTACCCCAACAATGTTTTCATTAGTTTCGCTCACTCTCGAAATCAAGCATTTTACAGCAGGTTGGAGCAGCCTGTATCTCAGCACAGGAATAAGGTAGGGAAGAATTCTAAGGCTCATTTTGACTGCCTCCAGAAGTTAGATCAGATGGCAAATTGGATTTGCTGCTAGGTCTTTCCCTTTAGGTTTTACCCCAACAATGTTTTCATTAGTTTCGCTCACTCTCGAAATCAAGCATTTTACAGCAGGTTGGAGCAGCCTGTATCTCAGCACAGGAATAAGGTAGGGAAGAATTCTAAGGCTCATTTTGACTGCCTCCAGAAGTTAGATCAGATGGCAAATTGGATTTGGTGCTAGGTCTTTCCCTTTAGGTTTTACCCCAACAATGTTTTCATTAGTTTCGCTCACTCTCGAAATCAAGCATTTTACAGCAGGTTGGAGCAGCCTGTATCTCAGCACAGGAATAAGGTAGGGAAGAATTCTAAGGCTCATTTTGACTGCCTCCAGAAGTTAGATCAGATGGCAAATTGGATTTGCTGCTAGGTCTTTCCCTTTAGGTTTTACCCCAACAATGTTTTCATTAGTTTCGCTCACTCTCGAAATCAAGCATTTTACAGCAGGTTGGAGCAGCCTGTATCTCAGCACAGGAATAAGGTAGGGAAGAATTCTAAGGCTCATTTTGACTGCCTCCAGAAGTTAGATCAGATGGCAAATTGGATTTGGTGCTAGGTCTTTCCCTTTAGGTTTTACCCCAACAATGTTTTCATTAGTTTCGCTCACTCTCGAAATCAAGCATTTTACAGCAGGTTGGAGCAGCCTGTATCTCAGCACAGGAATAAGGTAGGGAAGAATTCTAAGGCTCATTTTGACTGCCTGCAGAAGTTAGATCAGATGGCAAATTGGATTTGGTGCTAGGTCTTTCCCTTTAGGTTTTACCCCAACAATGTTTTCATTAGTTTCGCTCACTCTCGAAATCAAGCATTTTACAGCAGGTTGGAGCAGCCTGTATCTCAGCACAGGAATAAGGTAGGGAAGAATTCTAAGGCTCATTTTGACTGCCTCCAGAAGTTAGATCAGATGGCAAATTGGATTTGGTGCTAGGTCTTTCCCTTTAGGTTTTACCCCAACAATGTTTTCATTAGTTTCGCTCACTCTCGAAATCAAGCATTTTACAGCAGGTTGGAGCAGCCTGTATCTCAGCATAGGAATAAGGTAGGGAAGAATTCTAAGGCTCATTTTGACTGCCTCCAGAAGTTAGATCAGATGGCAAATTGGATTTGGTGCTAGGTCTTTCCCTTTAGGTTTTACCCCAACAATGTTTTCATTAGTTTCGCTCACTCTCGAAATCAAGCATTTTACAGCAGGTTGGAGCAGCCTGTATCTCAGCACAGGAATAAGGTAGGGAAGAATTCTAAGGCTCATTTTGACTGCCTCCAGAAGTTAGATCAGATGGCAAATTGGATTTGGTGCTAGGTCTTTCCCTTTAGGTTTTACCCCAACAATGTTTTCATTAGTTTCGCTCACTCTCGAAATCAAGCATTTTACAGCAGGTTGGAGCAGCCTGTATCTCAGCACAGGAATAAGGTAGGGAAGAATTCTAAGGCTCATTTTGACTGCCTCCAGAAGTTAGATCAGATGGCAAATTGGATTTGGTGCTAGGTCTTTCCCTTTAGGTTTTACCCCAACAATGTTTTCATTAGTTTCGCTCACTCTCGAAATCAAGCATTTTACAGCAGGTTGGAGCAGCCTGTATCTCAGCACAGGAATAAGGTAGGGAAGAATTCTAAGGATCATTTTGACTGCCTCCAGAAGTTAGATCAGATGGCAAATTGGATTTGGTGCTAGGTCTTTCCCTTTAGGTTTTACCCCAACAATGTTTTCATTAGTTTCGCTCACTCTCGAAATCAAGCATTTTACAGCAGGTTGGAGCAGCCTGTATCTCAGCACAGGAATAAGGTAGGGAAGAATTATAAGGCTCATTTTGACTGCCTCCAGAAGTTAGATCAGATGGCAAATTGGATTTGGTGCTAGGTCTTTCCCTTTAGGTTTTACCCCAACAATGTTTTCATTAGTTTCGCTCACTCTCAAAATCAAGCATTTTACAGCAGGTTGGAGCAGCCTGTATCTCAGCACAGGAATAAGGTAGGGAAGAATTCTAAGGATCATTTTGACTGCCTCCAGAAGTTAGATCAGATGGCAAATTGGATTTGGTGCTAGGTCTTTCCCTTTAGGTTTTACCCCAACAATGTTTTCATTAGTTTCGCTCACTCTCGAAATCAAGCATTTTACAGCAGGTTGGAGCAGCCTGTATCTCAGCACAGGAATAAGGTAGGGAAGAATTCTAAGGCTCATTTTGACTGCCTCCAGAAGTTAGATCAGATGGCAAATTGGATTTGGTGCTAGGTCTTTCCCTTTAGGTTTTACCCCAACAATGTTTTCATTAGTTTCGCTCACTCTCGAAATCAAGCATTTTACAGCAGGTTGGAGCAGCCTGTATCTCAGCACAGGAATAAGGTAGGGAAGAATTCTAAGGCTCATTTTGACTGCCTCCAGAAGTTAGATCAGATGGCAAATTGGATTTGGTGCTAGGTCTTTCCCTTTAGGTTTTACCCCAACAATGTTTTCATTAGTTTCGCTCACTCTCGAAATCAAGCATTTTACAGCAGGTTGGAGCAGCCTGTATCTCAGCACAGGAATAAGGTAGGGAAGAATTCAAATGCTCATTTTGACTGCCTCCAGAAGTTAGATCAGATGGCAAATTGGATTTGGTGCTAGGTCTTTCCCTTTAGGTTTTACCCCAACAATGTTTTCATTAGTTTCGCTCACTCTCGAAATCAAGCATTTTACAGCAGGTTGGAGCAGCCTGTATCTCAGCACAGGAATAAGGTAGGGAAGAATTCTAAGGATCATTTTGACTGCCTCCAGAAGTTAGATCAGATGGCAAATTGGATTTGGTGCTAGGTCTTTCCCTTTAGGTTTTACCCCAACAATGTTTTCATTAGTTTCGCTCACTCTCGAAATCAAGCATTTTACAGCAGGTTGGAGCAGCCTGTATCTCAGCACAGGAATAAGGCAGGGAAGAATTCTAAGGATCATTTTGACTGCCTCCAGAAGTTAGATCAGATGGCAAATTGGATTTGGTGCTAGGTCTTTCCCTTTAGGTTTTACCCCAACAATGTTTTCATTAGTTTCGCTCACTCTCGAAATCAAGCATTTTACAGCAGGTTGGAGCAGCCTGTATCTCAGCACAGGAATAAGGTAGGGAAGAATTCTAAGGCTCATTTTGACTGCCTCCAGAAGTTAGATCAGATGGCAAATTGGATTTGGTGCTAGGTCTTTCCCTTTAGGTTTTACCCCAACAATGTTTTCATTAGTTTCGCTCACTCTCGAAATCAAGCATTTTACAGCAGGTTGGAGCAGCCTGTATCTCAGCACAGGAATAAGGTAGGGAAGAATTCTAAGGCTCATTTTGACTGCCTCCAGAAGTTAGATCAGATGGCAAATTGGATTTGGTGCTAGGTCTTTCCCTTTAGGTTTTACCCCAACAATGTTTTCATTAGTTTCGCTCACTCTCGAAATCAAGCATTTTACAGCAGGTTGGAGCAGCCTGTATCTCAGCACAGGAATAAGGTAGGGAAGAATTCTAAGGCTCATTTTGACTGCCTCCAGAAGTCAGATCAGATGGCAAATTGGATTTGGTGCTAGGTCTTTCCCTTTAGGTTTTACCCCAACAATGTTTTCATTAGTTTCGCTCACTCTCGAAATCAAGCATTTTACAGCAGGTTGGAGCAGCCTGTATCTCAGCACAGGAATAAGGTAGGGAAGAATTCTAAGGCTCATTTTGACTGCCTCCAGAAGTTAGATCAGATGGCAAATTGGATTTGGTGCTAGGTCTTTCCCTTTAGGTTTTACCCCAACAATGTTTTCATTAGTTTCGCTCACTCTCGAAATCAAGCATTTTACAGCAGGTTGGAGCAGCCTGTATCTCAGCACAGGAATAAGGTAGGGAAGAATTCTAAGGCTCATTTTGACTGCCTCCAGAAGTTAGATCAGATGGCAAATTGGATTTGGTGCTAGGTCTTTCCCTTTAGGTTTTACCCCAACAATGTTTTCATTAGTTTCGCTCACTCTCGAAATCAAGCATTTTACAGCAGGTTGGAGCAGCCTGTATCTCAGCACAGGAATAAGGTAGGGAAGAATTCTAAGGCTCATTTTGACTGCCTCCAGAAGTTAGATCAGATGGCAAATTGGATTTGGTGCTAGGTCTTTCCCTTTAGGTTTTACCCCAACAATGTTTTCATTAGTTTCGCTCACTCTCGAAATCAAGCATTTTACAGCAGGTTGGAGCAGCCTGTATCTCAGCACAGGAATAAGGTAGGGAAGAATTCTAAGGCTCATTTTGACTGCCTCCAGAAGTTAGATCAGATGGCAAATTGGATTTGGTGCTAGGTCTTTCCCTTTAGGTTTTACCCCAACAATGTTTTCATTAGTTTCGCTCACTCTCGAAATCAAGCATTTTACAGCAGGTTGGAGCAGCCTGTATCTCAGCACAGGAATAAGGTAGGGAAGAATTCTAAGGCTCATTTTGACTGCCTCCAGAAGTTAGATCAGATGGCAAATTGGATTTGGTGCTAGGTCTTTCCCTTTAGGTTTTACCCCAACAATGTTTTCATTAGTTTCGCTCACTCTCGAAATCAAGCATTTTACAGCAGGTTGGAGCAGCCTGTATCTCAGCACAGGAATAAGGTAGGGAAGAATTCTAAGGCTCATTTTGACTGCCTCCAGAAGTTAGATCAGATGGCAAATTGGATTTGGTGCTAGGTCTTTCCCTTTAGGTTTTACCCCAACAATGTTTTCATTAGTTTCGCTCACTCTCGAAATCAAGCATTTTACAGCAGGTTGGAGCAGCCTGTATCTCAGCACAGGAATAAGGTAGGGAAGAATTCTAAGGATCATTTTGACTGCCTCCAGAAGTTAGATCAGATGGCAAATTGGATTTGGTGCTAGGTCTTTCCCTTTAGGTTTTACCCCAACAATGTTTTCATTAGTTTCGCTCACTCTCGAAATCAAGCATTTTACAGCAGGTTGGAGCAGCCTGTATCTCAGCACAGGAATAAGGTAGGGAAGAATTCTAAGGATCATTTTGACTGCCTCCAGAAGTTAGATCAGATGGCAAATTGGATTTGGTGCTAGGTCTTTCCCTTTAGGTTTTACCCCAACAATGTTTTCATTAGTTTCGCTCACTCTCGAAATCAAGCATTTTACAGCAGGTTGGAGCAGCCTGTATCTCAGCACAGGAATAAGGCAGGGAAGAATTCTAAGGATCATTTTGACTGCCTCCAGAAGTTAGATCAGATGGCAAATTGGATTTGGTGCTAGGTCTTTCCCTTTAGGTTTTACCCCAACAATGTTTTCATTAGTTTCGCTCACTCTCGAAATCAAGCATTTTACAGCAGGTTGGAGCAGCCTGTATCTCAGCACAGGAATAAGGTAGGGAAGAATTCTAAGGCTCATTTTGACTGCCTCCAGAAGTTAGATCAGATGGCAAATTGGATTTGGTGCTAGGTCTTTCCCTTTAGGTTTTACCCCAACAATGTTTTCATTAGTTTCGCTCACTCTCGAAATCAAGCATTTTACAGCAGGTTGGAGCAGCCTGTATCTCAGCACAGGAATAAGGTAGGGAAGAATTCTAAGGCTCATTTTGACTGCCTCCAGAAGTTAGATCAGATGGCAAATTGGATTTGGTGCTAGGTCTTTCCCTTTAGGTTTTACCCCAACAATGTTTTCATTAGTTTCGCTCACTCTCGAAATCAAGCATTTTACAGCAGGTTGGAGCAGCCTGTATCTCAGCACAGGAATAAGGTAGGGAAGAATTCTAAGGCTCATTTTGACTGCCTCCAGAAGTCAGATCAGATGGCAAATTGGATTTGGTGCTAGGTCTTTCCCTTTAGGTTTTACCCCAACAATGTTTTCATTAGTTTCGCTCACTCTCGAAATCAAGCATTTTACAGCAGGTTGGAGCAGCCTGTATCTCAGCACAGGAATAAGGTAGGGAAGAATTCTAAGGATCATTTTGACTGCCTCCAGAAGTTAGATCAGATGGCAAATTGGATTTGGTGCTAGGTCTTTCCCTTTAGGTTTTACCCCAACAATGTTTTCATTAGTTTCGCTCACTCTCGAAATCAAGCATTTTACAGCAGGTTGGAGCAGCCTGTATCTCAGCACAGGAATAAGGTAGGGAAGAATTCTAAGGATCATTTTGACTGCCTCCAGAAGTTAGATCAGATGGCAAATTGGATTTGGTGCTAGGTCTTTCCCTTTAGGTTTTACCCCAACAATGTTTTCATTAGTTTCGCTCACTCTCGAAATCAAGCATTTTACAGCAGGTTGGAGCAGCGTGTATCTCAGCACAGGAATAAGGTAGGGAAGAATTCTAAGGCTCATTTTGACTGCCTCCAGAAGTTAGATCAGATGGCAAATTGGATTTGGTGCTAGGTCTTTCCCTTTAGGTTTTACCCCAACAATGTTTTCATTAGTTTCGCTCACTCTCGAAATCAAGCATTTTACAGCAGGTTGGAGCAGCCTGTATCTCAGCACAGGAATAAGGTAGGGAAGAATTCTAAGGCTCATTTTGACTGCCTCCAGAAGTTAGATCAGATGGCAAATTGGATTTGGTGCTAGGTCTTTCCCTTTAGGTTTTACCCCAACAATGTTTTCATTAGTTTCGCTCACTCTCGAAATCAAGCATTTTACAGCAGGTTGGAGCAGCCTGTATCTCAGCACAGGAATAAGGTAGGGAAGAATTCTAAGGATCATTTTGACTGCCTCCAGAAGTTAGATCAGATGGCAAATTGGATTTGGTGCTAGGTCTTTCCCTTTAGGTTTTACCCCAACAATGTTTTCATTAGTTTCGCTCACTCTCGAAATCAAGCATTTTACAGCAGGTTGGAGCAGCCTGTATCTCAGCACAGGAATAAGGTAGGGAAGAATTCTAAGGCTCATTTTGACTGCCTCCAGAAGTTAGATCAGATGGCAAATTGGATTTGGTGCTAGGTCTTTCCCTTTAGGTTTTACCCCAACAATGTTTTCATTAGTTTCGCTCACTCTCGAAATCAAGCATTTTACAGCAGGTTGGAGCAGCCTGTATCTCAGCACAGGAATAAGGTAGGGAAGAATTCTAAGGCTCATTTTGACTGCCTCCAGAAGTTAGATCAGATGGCAAATTGGATTTGGTGCTAGGTCTTTCCCTTTAGGTTTTACCCCAACAATGTTTTCATTAGTTTCGCTCACTCTCGAAATCAAGCATTTTACAGCAGGTTGGAGCAGCCTGTATCTCAGCACAGGAATAAGGTAGGGAAGAATTCTAAGGATCATTTTGACTGCCTCCAGAAGTTAGATCAGATGGCAAATTGGATTTGGTGCTAGGTCTTTCCCTTTAGGTTTTACCCCAACAATGTTTTCATTAGTTTCGCTCACTCTCGAAATCAAGCATTTTACAGCAGGTTGGAGCAGCCTGTATCTCAGCACAGGAATAAGGTAGGGAAGAATTCTAAGGATCATTTTGACTGCCTCCAGAAGTTAGATCAGATGGCAAATTGGATTTGGTGCTAGGTCTTTCCCTTTAGGTTTTACCCCAACAATGTTTTCATTAGTTTCGCTCACTCTCGAAATCAAGCATTTTACAGCAGGTTGGAGCAGCCTGTATCTCAGCACAGGAATAAGGTAGGGAAGAATTCTAAGGCTCATTTTGACTGCCTCCAGAAGTTAGATCAGATGGCAAATTGGATTTGGTGCTAGGTCTTTCCCTTTAGGTTTTACCCCAACAATGTTTTCATTAGTTTCGCTCACTCTCGAAATCAAGCATTTTACAGCAGGTTGGAGCAGCCTGTATCTCAGCACAGGAATAAGGTAGGGAAGAATTCTAAGGCTCATTTTGACTGCCTCCAGAAGTTAGATCAGATGGCAAATTGGATTTGGTGCTAGGTCTTTCCCTTTAGGTTTTACCCCAACAATGTTTTCATTAGTTTCGCTCACTCTCGAAATCAAGCATTTTACAGCAGGTTGGAGCAGCCTGTATCTCAGCACAGGAATAAGGTAGGGAAGAATTCTAAGGCTCATTTTGACTGCCTCCAGAAGTTAGATCAGATGGCAAATTGGATTTGGTGCTAGGTCTTTCCCTTTAGGTTTTACCCCAACAATGTTTTCATTAGTTTCGCTCACTCTCGAAATCAAGCATTTTACAGCAGGTTGGAGCAGCCTGTATCTCAGCACAGGAATAAGGTAGGGAAGAATTCTAAGGCTCATTTTGACTGCCTCCAGAAGTTAGATCAGATGGCAAATTGGATTTGGTGCTAGGTCTTTCCCTTTAGGTTTTACCCCAACAATGTTTTCATTAGTTTCGCTCACTCTCGAAATCAAGCATTTTACAGCAGGTTGGAGCAGCCTGTATCTCAGCACAGGAATAAGGTAGGGAAGAATTCTAAGGCTCATTTTGACTGCCTCCAGAAGTTAGATCAGATGGCAAATTGGATTTGGTGCTAGGTCTTTCCCTTTAGGTTTTACCCCAACAATGTTTTCATTAGTTTCGCTCACTCTCGAAATCAAGCATTTTACAGCAGGTTGGAGCAGCCTGTATCTCAGCACAGGAATAAGGTAGGGAAGAATTCTAAGGATCATTTTGACTGCCTCCAGAAGTTAGATCAGATGGCAAATTGGATTTGGTGCTAGGTCTTTCCCTTTAGGTTTTACCCCAACAATGTTTTCATTAGTTTCGCTCACTCTCGAAATCAAGCATTTTACAGCAGGTTGGAGCAGCCTGTATCTCAGCACAGGAATAAGGTAGGGAAGAATTCTAAGGCTCATTTTGACTGCCTCCAGAAGTTAGATCAGATGGCAAATTGGATTTGGTGCTAGGTCTTTCCCTTTAGGTTTTACCCCAACAATGTTTTCATTAGTTTCGCTCACTCTCGAAATCAAGCATTTTACAGCAGGTTGGAGCAGCCTGTATCTCAGCACAGGAATAAGGTAGGGAAGAATTCTAAGGCTCATTTTGACTGCCTCCAGAAGTTAGATCAGATGGCAAATTGGATTTGGTGCTAGGTCTTTCCCTTTAGGTTTTACCCCAACAATGTTTTCATTAGTTTCGCTCACTCTCGAAATCAAGCATTTTACAGCAGGTTGGAGCAGCCTGTATCTCAGCACAGGAATAAGGTAGGGAAGAATTCAAATGCTCATTTTGACTGCCTCCAGAAGTTAGATCAGATGGCAAATTGGATTTGGTGCTAGGTCTTTCCCTTTAGGTTTTACCCCAACAATGTTTTCATTAGTTTCGCTCACTCTTGAAATCAAGCATTTTACAGCAGGTTGGAGCAGCCTGTATCTCAGCACAGGAATAAGGTAGGGAAGAATTCTAAGGATCATTTTGACTGCCTCCAGAAGTTAGATCAGATGGCAAATTGGATTTGGTGCTAGGTCTTTCCCTTTAGGTTTTACCCCAACAATGTTTTCATTAGTTTCGCTCACTCTCGAAATCAAGCATTTTACAGCAGGTTGGAGCAGCCTGTATCTCAGCACAGGAATAAGGCAGGGAAGAATTCTAAGGATCATTTTGACTGCCTCCAGAAGTTAGATCAGATGGCAAATTGGATTTGGTGCTAGGTCTTTCCCTTTAGGTTTTACCCCAACAATGTTTTCATTAGTTTCGCTCACTCTCGAAATCAAGCATTTTACAGCAGGTTGGAGCAGCCTGTATCTCAGCACAGGAATAAGGTAGGGAAGAATTCTAAGGATCATTTTGACTGCCTCCAGAAGTTAGATCAGATGGCAGATTGGATTTGGTGCTAGGTCTTTCCCTTTAGGTTTTACCCCAACAATGTTTTCATTAGTTTCGCTCACTCTCGAAATCAAGCATTTTACAGCAGGTTGGAGCAGCCTGTATCTCAGCACAGGAATAAGGTAGGGAAGAATTCTAAGGCTCATTTTGACTGCCTCCAGAAGTTAGATCAGATGGCAAATTGGATTTGGTGCTAGGTCTTTCCCTTTAGGTTTTACCCCAACAATGTTTTCATTAGTTTCGCTCACTCTCGAAATCAAGCATTTTACAGCAGGTTGGAGCAGCCTGTATCTCAGCACAGGAATAAGGTAGGGAAGAATTCTAAGGCTCATTTTGACTGCCTCCAGAAGTCAGATCAGATGGCAAATTGGATTTGGTGCTAGGTCTTTCCCTTTAGGTTTTACCCCAACAATGTTTTCATTAGTTTCGCTCACTCTCGAAATCAAGCATTTTACAGCAGGTTGGAGCAGCCTGTATCTCAGCACAGGAATAAGGTAGGGAAGAATTCTAAGGCTCATTTTGACTGCCTCCAGAAGTTAGATCAGATGGCAAATTGGATTTGGTGCTAGGTCTTTCCCTTTAGGTTTTACCCCAACAATGTTTTCATTAGTTTCGCTCACTCTCGAAATCAAGCATTTTACAGCAGGTTGGAGCAGCCTGTATCTCAGCACAGGAATAAGGTAGGGAAGAATTCTAAGGATCATTTTGACTGCCTCCAGAAGTTAGATCAGATGGCAAATTGGATTTGGTGCTAGGTCTTTCCCTTTAGGTTTTACCCCAACAATGTTTTCATTAGTTTCGCTCACTCTCGAAATCAAGCATTTTACAGCAGGTTGGAGCAGCCTGTATCTCAGCACAGGAATAAGGTAGGGAAGAATTCTAAGGCTCATTTTGACTGCCTCCAGAAGTTAGATCAGATGGCAAATTGGATTTGGTGCTAGGTCTTTCCCTTTAGGTTTTACCCCAACAATGTTTTCATTAGTTTCGCTCACTCTCGAAATCAAGCATTTTACAGCAGGTTGGAGCAGCCTGTATCTCAGCACAGGAATAAGGTAGGGAAGAATTCTAAGGCTCATTTTGACTGCCTCCAGAAGTCAGATCAGATGGCAAATTGGATTTGGTGCTAGGTCTTTCCCTTTAGGTTTTACCCCAACAATGTTTTCATTAGTTTCGCTCACTCTCGAAATCAAGCATTTTACAGCAGGTTGGAGCAGCCTGTATCTCAGCACAGGAATAAGGTAGGGAAGAATTCTAAGGATCATTTTGACTGCCTCCAGAAGTTAGATCAGATGGCAAATTGGATTTGGTGCTAGGTCTTTCCCTTTAGGTTTTACCCCAACAATGTTTTCATTAGTTTCGCTCACTCTCGAAATCAAGCATTTTACAGCAGGTTGGAGCAGCCTGTATCTCAGCACAGGAATAAGGTAGGGAAGAATTCTAAGGATCATTTTGACTGCCTCCAGAAGTTAGATCAGATGGCAAATTGGATTTGGTGCTAGGTCTTTCCCTTTAGGTTTTACCCCAACAATGTTTTCATTAGTTTTGCTCACTCTCGAAATCAAGCATTTTACAGCAGGTTGGAGCAGCCTGTATCTCAGCACAGGAATAAGGTAGGGAAGAATTCTAAAGCTCATTTTGACTGCCTCCAGAAGTTAGATCAGATGGCAAATTGGATTTGGTGCTAGGTCTTTCCCTTTAGGTTTTACCCCAACAATGTTTTCATTAGTTTCGCTCACTCTCGAAATCAAGCATTTTACAGCAGGTTGGAGCAGCCTGTATCTCAGCACAGGGATAAGGTAGGGAAGAATTCTAAGGATCATTTTGACTACCTCCAGAAGTTAGATCAGATGGCAAATTGGATTTGGTGCTAGGTCTTTCCCTTTAGGTTTTACCCCAACAATGTTTTCATTAGTTTCGCTCACTCTCGAAATCAAGCATTTTACGGCAGGTTGGAGCAGCCTGTATCTCAGCACAGGAATAAGGTAGGGAAGAATTCTAAGGCTCATTTTGACTGCCTCCAGAAGTTAGATCAGATGGCAAATTGGATTTGGTGCTAGGTCTTTCCCTTTAGGTTTTACCCCAACAATGTTTTCATTAGTTTCGCTCACTCTCGAAATCAAGCATTTTACAGCAGGTTGGAGCAGCCTGTATCTCAGCACAGGAATAAGGTAGGGAAGAATTCTAAGGTCATTTTGACTGCCTCCAGAAGTTAGATCAGATGGCAAATTGGATTTGGTGCTAGGTCTTTCCCTTTAGGTTTTACCCCAACAATGTTTTCATTAGTTTCGCTCACTCTCGAAATCAAGCATTTTACAGCAGGTTGGAGCAGCCTGTATCTCAGCACAGGAATAAGGTAGGGAAGAATTCTAAGGCTCATTTTGACTGCCTCCAGAAGTTAGATCAGATGGCAAATTGGATTTGGTGCTAGGTCTTTCCCTTTAGGTTTTACCCCAACAATGTTTTCATTAGTTTCGCTCACTCTCGAAATCAAGCATTTTACAGCAGGTTGGAGCAGCCTGTATCTCAGCACAGGAATAAGGTAGGGAAGAATTCTAAGGATCATTTTGACTGCCTCCAGAAGTTAGATCAGATGGCAAATTGGATTTGGTGCTAGGTCTTTCCCTTTAGGTTTTACCCCAACAATGTTTTCATTAGTTTCGCTCACTCTCGAAATCAAGCATTTTACAGCAGGTTGGAGCAGCCTGTATCTCAGCACAGGAATAAGGTAGGGAAGAATTCTAAGGCTCATTTTGACTGCCTCCAGAAGTTAGATCAGATGGCAAATTGGATTTGGTGCTAGGTCTTTCCCTTTAGGTTTTACCCCAACAATGTTTTCATTAGTTTCGCTCACTCTCGAAATCAAGCATTTTACAGCAGGTTGGAGCAGCCTGTATCTCAGCACAGGAATAAGGTAGGGAAGAATTCTAAGGCTCATTTTGACTGCCTCCAGAAGTTAGATCAGATGGCAAATTGGATTTGGTGCTAGGTCTTTCCCTTTAGGTTTTACCCCAACAATGTTTTCATTAGTTTCGCTCACTCTCGAAATCAAGCATTTTACAGCAGGTTGGAGCAGCCTGTATCTCAGCACAGGAATAAGGTAGGGAAGAATTCTAAGGATCATTTTGACTGCCTCCAGAAGTTAGATCAGATGGCAAATTGGATTTGGTGCTAGGTCTTTCCCTTTAGGTTTTACCCCAACAATGTTTTCATTAGTTTCGCTCACTCTCGAAATCAAGCATTTTACAGCAGGTTGGAGCAGCCTGTATCTCAGCACAGGAATAAGGTAGGGAAGAATTCTAAGGATCATTTTGACTGCCTCCAGAAGTTAGATCAGATGGCAAATTGGATTTGGTGCTAGGTCTTTCCCTTTAGGTTTTACCCCAACAATGTTTTCATTAGTTTCGCTCACTCTCGAAATCAAGCATTTTACAGCAGGTTGGAGCAGCCTGTATCTCAGCACAGGAATAAGGCAGGGAAGAATTCTAAGGATCATTTTGACTGCCTCCAGAAGTTAGATCAGATGGCAAATTGGATTTGGTGCTAGGTCTTTCCCTTTAGGTTTTACCCCAACAATGTTTTCATTAGTTTCGCTCACTCTCGAAATCAAGCATTTTACAGCAGGTTGGAGCAGCCTGTATCTCAGCACAGGAATAAGGTAGGGAAGAATTCTAAGGCTCATTTTGACTGCCTCCAGAAGTTAGATCAGATGGCAAATTGGATTTGGTGCTAGGTCTTTCCCTTTAGGTTTTACCCCAACAATGTTTTCATTAGTTTCGCTCACTCTCGAAATCAAGCATTTTACAGCAGGTTGGAGCAGCCTGTATCTCAGCACAGGAATAAGGTAGGGAAGAATTCTAAGGCTCATTTTGACTGCCTCCAGAAGTTAGATCAGATGGCAAATTGGATTTGGTGCTAGGTCTTTCCCTTTAGGTTTTACCCCAACAATGTTTTCATTAGTTTCGCTCACTCTCGAAATCAAGCATTTTACAGCAGGTTGGAGCAGCCTGTATCTCAGCACAGGAATAAGGTAGGGAAGAATTCTAAGGCTCATTTTGACTGCCTCCAGAAGTCAGATCAGATGGCAAATTGGATTTGGTGCTAGGTCTTTCCCTTTAGGTTTTACCCCAACAATGTTTTCATTAGTTTCGCTCACTCTCGAAATCAAGCATTTTACAGCAGGTTGGAGCAGCCTGTATCTCAGCACAGGAATAAGGTAGGGAAGAATTCTAAGGATCATTTTGACTGCCTCCAGAAGTTAGATCAGATGGCAAATTGGATTTGGTGCTAGGTCTTTCCCTTTAGGTTTTACCCCAACAATGTTTTCATTAGTTTCGCTCACTCTCGAAATCAAGCATTTTACAGCAGGTTGGAGCAGCCTGTATCTCAGCACAGGAATAAGGTAGGGAAGAATTCTAAGGATCATTTTGACTGCCTCCAGAAGTTAGATCAGATGGCAAATTGGATTTGGTGCTAGGTCTTTCCCTTTAGGTTTTACCCCAACAATGTTTTCATTAGTTTCGCTCACTCTCGAAATCAAGCATTTTACAGCAGGTTGGAGCAGCGTGTATCTCAGCACAGGAATAAGGTAGGGAAGAATTCTAAGGCTCATTTTGACTGCCTCCAGAAGTTAGATCAGATGGCAAATTGGATTTGGTGCTAGGTCTTTCCCTTTAGGTTTTACCCCAACAATGTTTTCATTAGTTTCGCTCACTCTCGAAATCAAGCATTTTACAGCAGGTTGGAGCAGCCTGTATCTCAGCACAGGAATAAGGTAGGGAAGAATTCTAAGGATCATTTTGACTGCCTCCAGAAGTTAGATCAGATGGCAAATTGGATTTGGTGCTAGGTCTTTCCCTTTAGGTTTTACCCCAACAATGTTTTCATTAGTTTCGCTCACTCTCGAAATCAAGCATTTTACAGCAGGTTGGAGCAGCCTGTATCTCAGCACAGGAATAAGGTAGGGAAGAATTCTAAGGCTCATTTTGACTGCCTCCAGAAGTTAGATCAGATGGCAAATTGGATTTGGTGCTAGGTCTTTCCCTTTAGGTTTTACCCCAACAATGTTTTCATTAGTTTCGCTCACTCTCGAAATCAAGCATTTTACAGCAGGTTGGAGCAGCCTGTATCTCAGCACAGGAATAAGGTAGGGAAGAATTCTAAGGCTCATTTTGACTGCCTCCAGAAGTTAGATCAGATGGCAAATTGGATTTGGTGCTAGGTCTTTCCCTTTAGGTTTTACCCCAACAATGTTTTCATTAGTTTCGCTCACTCTCGAAATCAAGCATTTTACAGCAGGTTGGAGCAGCCTGTATCTCAGCACAGGAATAAGGTAGGGAAGAATTCTAAGGATCATTTTGACTGCCTCCAGAAGTTAGATCAGATGGCAAATTGGATTTGGTGCTAGGTCTTTCCCTTTAGGTTTTACCCCAACAATGTTTTCATTAGTTTCGCTCACTCTCGAAATCAAGCATTTTACAGCAGGTTGGAGCAGCCTGTATCTCAGCACAGGAATAAGGTAGGGAAGAATTCTAAGGATCATTTTGACTGCCTCCAGAAGTTAGATCAGATGGCAAATTGGATTTGGTGCTAGGTCTTTCCCTTTAGGTTTTACCCCAACAATGTTTTCATTAGTTTCGCTCACTCTCGAAATCAAGCATTTTACAGCAGGTTGGAGCAGCCTGTATCTCAGCACAGGAATAAGGTAGGGAAGAATTCTAAGGCTCATTTTGACTGCCTCCAGAAGTTAGATCAGATGGCAAATTGGATTTGGTGCTAGGTCTTTCCCTTTAGGTTTTACCCCAACAATGTTTTCATTAGTTTCGCTCACTCTCGAAATCAAGCATTTTACAGCAGGTTGGAGCAGCCTGTATCTCAGCACAGGAATAAGGTAGGGAAGAATTCTAAGGCTCATTTTGACTGCCTCCAGAAGTTAGATCAGATGGCAAATTGGATTTGGTGCTAGGTCTTTCCCTTTAGGTTTTACCCCAACAATGTTTTCATTAGTTTCGCTCACTCTCGAAATCAAGCATTTTACAGCAGGTTGGAGCAGCCTGTATCTCAGCACAGGAATAAGGTAGGGAAGAATTCTAAGGCTCATTTTGACTGCCTCCAGAAGTTAGATCAGATGGCAAATTGGATTTGGTGCTAGGTCTTTCCCTTTAGGTTTTACCCCAACAATGTTTTCATTAGTTTCGCTCACTCTCGAAATCAAGCATTTTACAGCAGGTTGGAGCAGCCTGTATCTCAGCACAGGAATAAGGTAGGGAAGAATTCTAAGGCTCATTTTGACTGCCTCCAGAAGTTAGATCAGATGGCAAATTGGATTTGGTGCTAGGTCTTTCCCTTTAGGTTTTACCCCAACAATGTTTTCATTAGTTTCGCTCACTCTCGAAATCAAGCATTTTACAGCAGGTTGGAGCAGCCTGTATCTCAGCACAGGAATAAGGTAGGGAAGAATTCTAAGGCTCATTTTGACTGCCTCCAGAAGTTAGATCAGATGGCAAATTGGATTTGGTGCTAGGTCTTTCCCTTTAGGTTTTACCCCAACAATGTTTTCATTAGTTTCGCTCACTCTCGAAATCAAGCATTTTACAGCAGGTTGGAGCAGCCTGTATCTCAGCACAGGAATAAGGTAGGGAAGAATTCTAAGGATCATTTTGACTGCCTCCAGAAGTTAGATCAGATGGCAAATTGGATTTGGTGCTAGGTCTTTCCCTTTAGGTTTTACCCCAACAATGTTTTCATTAGTTTCGCTCACTCTCGAAATCAAGCATTTTACAGCAGGTTGGAGCAGCCTGTATCTCAGCACAGGAATAAGGTAGGGAAGAATTCTAAGGCTCATTTTGACTGCCTCCAGAAGTTAGATCAGATGGCAAATTGGATTTGGTGCTAGGTCTTTCCCTTTAGGTTTTACCCCAACAATGTTTTCATTAGTTTCGCTCACTCTCGAAATCAAGCATTTTACAGCAGGTTGGAGCAGCCTGTATCTCAGCACAGGAATAAGGTAGGGAAGAATTCTAAGGCTCATTTTGACTGCCTCCAGAAGTTAGATCAGATGGCAAATTGGATTTGGTGCTAGGTCTTTCCCTTTAGGTTTTACCCCAACAATGTTTTCATTAGTTTCGCTCACTCTCGAAATCAAGCATTTTACAGCAGGTTGGAGCAGCCTGTATCTCAGCACAGGAATAAGGTAGGGAAGAATTCTAAGGCTCATTTTGACTGCCTCCAGAAGTTAGATCAGATGGCAAATTGGATTTGGTGCTAGGTCTTTCCCTTTAGGTTTTACCCCAACAATGTTTTCATTAGTTTCGCTCACTCTCGAAATCAAGCATTTTACAGCAGGTTGGAGCAGCCTGTATCTCAGCACAGGAATAAGGTAGGGAAGAATTCTAAGGCTCATTTTGACTGCCTCCAGAAGTTAGATCAGATGGCAAATTGGATTTGGTGCTAGGTCTTTCCCTTTAGGTTTTACCCCAACAATGTTTTCATTAGTTTCGCTCACTCTCGAAATCAAGCATTTTACAGCAGGTTGGAGCAGCCTGTATCTCAGCACAGGAATAAGGTAGGGAAGAATTCAAATGCTCATTTTGACTGCCTCCAGAAGTTAGATCAGATGGCAAATTGGATTTGGTGCTAGGTCTTTCCCTTTAGGTTTTACCCCAACAATGTTTTCATTAGTTTCGCTCACTCTTGAAATCAAGCATTTTACAGCAGGTTGGAGCAGCCTGTATCTCAGCACAGGAATAAGGTAGGGAAGAATTCTAAGGATCATTTTGACTGCCTCCAGAAGTTAGATCAGATGGCAAATTGGATTTGGTGCTAGGTCTTTCCCTTTAGGTTTTACCCCAACAATGTTTTCATTAGTTTCGCTCACTCTCGAAATCAAGCATTTTACAGCAGGTTGGAGCAGCCTGTATCTCAGCACAGGAATAAGGCAGGGAAGAATTCTAAGGATCATTTTGACTGCCTCCAGAAGTTAGATCAGATGGCAAATTGGATTTGGTGCTAGGTCTTTCCCTTTAGGTTTTACCCCAACAATGTTTTCATTAGTTTCGCTCACTCTCGAAATCAAGCATTTTACAGCAGGTTGGAGCAGCCTGTATCTCAGCACAGGAATAAGGTAGGGAAGAATTCTAAGGATCATTTTGACTGCCTCCAGAAGTTAGATCAGATGGCAGATTGGATTTGGTGCTAGGTCTTTCCCTTTAGGTTTTACCCCAACAATGTTTTCATTAGTTTCGCTCACTCTCGAAATCAAGCATTTTACAGCAGGTTGGAGCAGCCTGTATCTCAGCACAGGAATAAGGTAGGGAAGAATTCTAAGGCTCATTTTGACTGCCTCCAGAAGTTAGATCAGATGGCAAATTGGATTTGGTGCTAGGTCTTTCCCTTTAGGTTTTACCCCAACAATGTTTTCATTAGTTTCGCTCACTCTCGAAATCAAGCATTTTACAGCAGGTTGGAGCAGCCTGTATCTCAGCACAGGAATAAGGTAGGGAAGAATTCTAAGGCTCATTTTGACTGCCTCCAGAAGTCAGATCAGATGGCAAATTGGATTTGGTGCTAGGTCTTTCCCTTTAGGTTTTACCCCAACAATGTTTTCATTAGTTTCGCTCACTCTCGAAATCAAGCATTTTACAGCAGGTTGGAGCAGCCTGTATCTCAGCACAGGAATAAGGTAGGGAAGAATTCTAAGGCTCATTTTGACTGCCTCCAGAAGTTAGATCAGATGGCAAATTGGATTTGGTGCTAGGTCTTTCCCTTTAGGTTTTACCCCAACAATGTTTTCATTAGTTTCGCTCACTCTCGAAATCAAGCATTTTACAGCAGGTTGGAGCAGCCTGTATCTCAGCACAGGAATAAGGTAGGGAAGAATTCTAAGGATCATTTTGACTGCCTCCAGAAGTTAGATCAGATGGCAAATTGGATTTGGTGCTAGGTCTTTCCCTTTAGGTTTTACCCCAACAATGTTTTCATTAGTTTCGCTCACTCTCGAAATCAAGCATTTTACAGCAGGTTGGAGCAGCCTGTATCTCAGCACAGGAATAAGGTAGGAAGAATTCTAAGGATCATTTTGACTGCCTCCAGAAGTTAGATCAGATGGCAAATTGGATTTGGTGCTAGGTCTTTCCCTTTAGGTTTTACCCCAACAATGTTTTCATTAGTTTCGCTCACTCTCGAAATCAAGCATTTTACAGCAGGTTGGAGCAGCCTGTATCTCAGCACAGGAATAAGGTAGGGAAGAATTCTAAGGCTCATTTTGACTGCCTCCAGAAGTCAGATCAGATGGCAAATTGGATTTGGTGCTAGGTCTTTCCCTTTAGGTTTTACCCCAACAATGTTTTCATTAGTTTCGCTCACTCTCGAAATCAAGCATTTTACAGCAGGTTGGAGCAGCCTGTATCTCAGCACAGGAATAAGGTAGGGAAGAATTCTAAGGATCATTTTGACTGCCTCCAGAAGTTAGATCAGATGGCAAATTGGATTTGGTGCTAGGTCTTTCCCTTTAGGTTTTACCCCAACAATGTTTTCATTAGTTTCGCTCACTCTCGAAATCAAGCATTTTACAGCAGGTTGGAGCAGCCTGTATCTCAGCACAGGAATAAGGTAGGGAAGAATTCTAAGGATCATTTTGACTGCCTCCAGAAGTTAGATCAGATGGCAAATTGGATTTGGTGCTAGGTCTTTCCCTTTAGGTTTTACCCCAACAATGTTTTCATTAGTTTTGCTCACTCTCGAAATCAAGCATTTTACAGCAGGTTGGAGCAGCCTGTATCTCAGCACAGGAATAAGGTAGGGAAGAATTCTAAAGCTCATTTTGACTGCCTCCAGAAGTTAGATCAGATGGCAAATTGGATTTGGTGCTAGGTCTTTCCCTTTAGGTTTTACCCCAACAATGTTTTCATTAGTTTCGCTCACTCTCGAAATCAAGCATTTTACAGCAGGTTGGAGCAGCCTGTATCTCAGCACAGGGATAAGGTAGGGAAGAATTCTAAGGATCATTTTGACTACCTCCAGAAGTTAGATCAGATGGCAAATTGGATTTGGTGCTAGGTCTTTCCCTTTAGGTTTTACCCCAACAATGTTTTCATTAGTTTCGCTCACTCTCGAAATCAAGCATTTTACGGCAGGTTGGAGCAGCCTGTATC
>NW_027145018.1:0-29289 GCF_026170545.1 Melanerpes formicivorus
CGAGAGTGAGCGAAACTAATGAAAACATTGTTGGGGTAAAACCTAAAGGGAAAGGACCTAGCACCAAATCCAATTTGCCATCTGATCTAACTTCTGGAGGCAGTCAAAATGATCCTTAGAATTCTTCCCTACCTTATTCCTGTGCTGAGATACAGGCTGCTCCAACCTGCTGTAAAATGCTTGATTTCGAGAGTGAGCGAAACTAATGAAAACATTGTTGGGGTAAACCTAAAGGGAAAGACCTAGCACCAAATCCAATTTGCCATCTGATCTAACTTCTGGAGGCAGTCAAAACGATCCTTAGAATTCTTCCCTACCTTATTCCTGTGCTGAGATACAGGCTGCTCCAACCTGCTGTAAAATGCTTGATTTCGAGAGTGAGCGAAACTAATGAAAACATTGTTGGGGTAAAACCTAAAGGGAAAGACCTAGCACCAAATCCAATTTGCCATCTGATCTAACTTCTGGAGGCAGTCAAAACGATCCTTAGAATTCTTCCCTACCTTATTCCTGTGCTGAGATACAGGCTGCTCCAACCTGCTGTAAAATGCTTGATTTCGAGAGTGAGCGAAACTAATGAAAACATTGTTGGGGTAAAACCTAAAGGGAAAGACCTAGCACCAAATCCAATTTGCCATCTGATCTAACTTCTGGAGGCAGTCAAAATGAGCCTTAGAATTCTTCCCTACCTTATTCCTGTGCTGAGATACAGGCTGCTCCAACCTGCTGTAAAATGCTTGATTTCGAGAGTGAGCGAAACTAATGAAAACATTGTTGGGGTAAAACCTAAAGGGAAAGACCTAGCACCAAATCCAATTTGCCATCTGATCTAACTTCTGGAGGCAGTCAAAATGATCCTTAGAATTCTTCCCTACCTTATTCCTGTGCTGAGATACAGGCTGCTCCAACCTGCTGTAAAATGCTTGATTTCGAGAGTGAGCGAAACTAATGAAAACATTGTTGGGGTAAAACCTAAAGGGAAAGACCTAGCACCAAATTCCATTGGCCATCTGATCTAACTTCTGGAGGCAGTCAAAATGATCCTTAGAATTCTTCCCTACCTTATTCCTGTGCTGAGATACAGGCTGCTCCAACCTGCTGTAAAATGCTTGATTTCGAGAGTGAGCGAAACTAATGAAAACATTGTTGGGGTAAAACCTAAAGGGAAAGACCTAGCACCAAATCCAATTTGCCATCTGATCTAACTTCTGGAGGCAGTCAAAATGAGTATTTGAATTCTTCCCTACCTTATTCCTGTGCTGAGATACAGGCTGCTCCAACCTGCTGTAAAATGCTTGATTTCGAGAGTGAGCGAAACTAATGAAAACATTGTTGGGGTAAAACCTAAAGGGGAAAGACCTAGCACCAAATTCCATTGGCCATCTGATCTAACTTCTGGAGGCAGTCAAAATGATCCTTAGAATTCTTCCTACCTATTCCTGTGCTGAGATACAGGCTGCTCCAACCTGCTGTAAAATGCTTGATTTCGAGAGTGAGCGAAACTAATGAAAACATTGTTGGGGTAAAACCTAAAGGGAAAGACCTAGCACCAAATCCAATTTGCCATCTGATCTAACTTCTGGAGGCAGTCAAATGATCCTTAGAATTCTTCCCTACCTTATTCCTGTGCTGAGATACAGGCTGCTCCAACCTGCTGTAAAATGCTTGATTTCGAGAGTGAGCGAAACTAATGAAAACATTGTTGGGGTAAAACCTAAAGGGAAAGACCTAGCACCAAATCCAATTTGCCATCTGATCTAACTTCTGGAGGCAGTCAAAATGAGCCTTAGAATTCTTCCCTACCTTATTCCTGTGCTGAGATACAGGCTGCTCCAACCTGCTGTAAAATGCTTGATTTCGAGAGTGAGCGAAACTAATGAAAACATTGTTGGGGTAAAACCTAAAGGGAAAGACCTAGCACCAAATTCCATTGGCCATCTGATCTAACTTCTGGAGGCAGTCAAAATGAGTATTTGAATTCTTCCCTACCTTATTCCTGTGCTGAGATACAGGCTGCTCCAACCTGCTGTAAAATGCTTGATTTCGAGAGTGAGCGAAACTAATGAAAACATTGTTGGGGTAAAACCTAAAGGGAAAGACCTAGCACCAAATTCCATTGGCCATCTGATCTAACTTCTGGAGGCAGTCAAAATGAGTATTTGAATTCTTCCCTACCTTATTCCTGTGCTGAGATACAGGCTGCTCCAACCTGCTGTAAAATGCTTGATTTCGAGAGTGAGCGAAACTAATGAAAACATTGTTGGGGTAAAACCTAAAGGGAAAGACCTAGCACCAAATCCAATTTGCCATCTGATCTAACTTCTGGAGGCAGTCAAAATGAGTATTTGAATTCTTCCCTACCTTATTCCTGTGCTGAGATACAGGCTGCTCCAACCTGCTGTAAAATGCTTGATTTCGAGAGTGAGCGAAACTAATGAAAACATTGTTGGGGGTAAAACCTAAAGGGAAAGACCTAGCACCAAATTCCATTGGCCATCTGATCTAACTTCTGGAGGCAGTCAAAATGATCCTTAGAATTCTTCCCTACCTTATTCCTGTGCTGAGATACAGGCTGCTCCAACCTGCTGTAAAATGCTTGATTTCGAGAGTGAGCGAAACTAATGAAAACATTGTTGGGGTAAAACCTAAAGGGAAAGACCTAGCACCAAATCCAATTTGCCATCTGATCTAACTTCTGGAGGCAGTCAAAATGAGCCTTAGAATTCTTCCCTACCTTATTCCTGTGCTGAGATACAGGCTGCTCCAACCTGCTGTAAAATGCTTGATTTCGAGAGTGAGCGAAACTAATGAAAACATTGTTGGGGTAAAACCTAAAGGGAAAGACCTAGCACCAAATCCAATTTGCCATCTGATCTAACTTCTGGAGGCAGTCAAAATGAGCCTTAGAATTCTTCCCTACCTTATTCCTGTGCTGAGATACAGGCTGCTCCAACCTGCTGTAAAATGCTTGATTTCGAGAGTGAGCGAAACTAATGAAAACATTGTTGGGGTAAAACCTAAAGGGAAAGACCTAGCACCAAATCCAATTTGCCATCTGATCTAACTTCTGGAGGCAGTCAAAATGAGCCTTAGAATTCTTCCCTACCTTATTCCTGTGCTGAGATACAGGCTGCTCCAACCTGCTGTAAAATGCTTGATTTCGAGAGTGAGCGAAACTAATGAAAACATTGTTGGGGTAAAACCTAAAGGGAAAGACCTAGCACCAAATCCAATTTGCCATCTGATCTAACTTCTGGAGGCAGTCAAAACGATCCTTAGAATTCTTCCCTACCTTATTCCTGTGCTGAGATACAGGCTGCTCCAACCTGCTGTAAAATGCTTGATTTCGAGAGTGAGCGAAACTAATGAAAACATTGTTGGGGTAAAACCTAAAGGGAAAGACCTAGCACCAAATCCAATTTGCCATCTGATCTAACTTCTGGAGGCAGTCAAAATGATCCTTAGAATTCTTCCCTACCTTATTCCTGTGCTGAGATACAGGCTGCTCCAACCTGCTGTAAAATGCTTGATTTCGAGAGTGAGCGAAACTAATGAAAACATTGTTGGGGTAAAACCTAAAGGGAAAGACCTAGCACCAAATTCCATTGGCCATCTGATCTAACTTCTGGAGGCAGTCAAAATGATCCTTAGAATTCTTCCCTACCTTATTCCTGTGCTGAGATACAGGCTGCTCCAACCTGCTGTAAAATGCTTGATTTCGAGAGTGAGCGAAACTAATGAAAACATTGTTGGGGTAAAACCTAAAGGGAAAGACCTAGCACCAAATCCAATTTGCCATCTGATCTAACTTCTGGAGGCAGTCAAAATGATCCTTAGAATTCTTCCCTACCTTATTCCTGTGCTGAGATACAGGCTGCTCCAACCTGCTGTAAAATGCTTGATTTCGAGAGTGAGCGAAACTAATGAAAACATTGTTGGGGTAAAACCTAAAGGGAAAGACCTAGCACCAAATCCAATTTGCCATCTGATCTAACTTCTGGAGGCAGTCAAAATGATCCTTAGAATTCTTCCCTACCTTATTCCTGTGCTGAGATACAGGCTGCTCCAACCTGCTGTAAAATGCTTGATTTCGAGAGTGAGCGAAACTAATGAAAACATTGTTGGGGTAAAACCTAAAGGGAAAGACCTAGCACCAAATTCCATTGGCCATCTGATCTAACTTCTGGAGGCAGTCAAAATGATCCTTAGAATTCTTCCCTACCTTATTCCTGTGCTGAGATACAGGCTGCTCCAACCTGCTGTAAAATGCTTGATTTCGAGAGTGAGCGAAACTAATGAAAACATTGTTGGGGTAAAACCTAAAGGGAAAGACCTAGCACCAAATCCAATTTGCCATCTGATCTAACTTCTGGAGGCAGTCAAAATGAGCCTTAGAATTCTTCCCTACCTTATTCCTGTGCTGAGATACAGGCTGCTCCAACCTGCTGTAAAATGCTTGATTTCGAGAGTGAGCGAAACTAATGAAAACATTGTTGGGGTAAAACCTAAAGGGAAAGACCTAGCACCAAATCCAATTTGCCATCTGATCTAACTTCTGGAGGCAGTCAAAATGATCCTTAGAATTCTTCCCTACCTTATTCCTGTGCTGAGATACAGGCTGCTCCAACCTGCTGTAAAATGCTTGATTTCGAGAGTGAGCGAAACTAATGAAAACATTGTTGGGGTAAAACCTAAAGGGAAAGACCTAGCACCAAATCCAATTTGCCATCTGATCTAACTTCTGGAGGCAGTCAAAATGAGTATTTGAATTCTTCCCTACCTTATTCCTGTGCTGAGATACAGGCTGCTCCAACCTGCTGTAAAATGCTTGATTTCGAGAGTGAGCGAAACTAATGAAAACATTGTTGGGGTAAAACCTAAAGGGAAAGACCTAGCACCAAATCCAATTTGCCATCTGATCTAACTTCTGGAGGCAGTCAAAATGAGCCTTAGAATTCTTCCCTACCTTATTCCTGTGCTGAGATACAGGCTGCTCCAACCTGCTGTAAAATGCTTGATTTCGAGAGTGAGCGAAACTAATGAAAACATTGTTGGGGTAAAACCTAAAGGGAAAGACCTAGCACCAAATCCAATTTGCCATCTGATCTAACTTCTGGAGGCAGTCAAAATGATCCTTAGAATTCTTCCCTACCTTATTCCTGTGCTGAGATACAGGCTGCTCCAACCTGCTGTAAAATGCTTGATTTCGAGAGTGAGCGAAACTAATGAAAACATTGTTGGGGTAAAACCTAAAGGGAAAGACCTAGCACCAAATCCAATTTGCCATCTGATCTAACTTCTGGAGGCAGTCAAAATGATCCTTAGAATTCTTCCCTACCTTATTCCTGTGCTGAGATACAGGCTGCTCCAACCTGCTGTAAAATGCTTGATTTCGAGAGTGAGCGAAACTAATGAAAACATTGTTGGGGTAAAACCTAAAGGGAAAGACCTAGCACCAAATCCAATTTGCCATCTGATCTAACTTCTGGAGGCAGTCAAAACGATCCTTAGAATTCTTCCCTACCTTATTCCTGTGCTGAGATACAGGCTGCTCCAACCTGCTGTAAAATGCTTGATTTCGAGAGTGAGCGAAACTAATGAAAACATTGTTGGGGTAAAACCTAAAGGGAAAGACCTAGCACCAAATCCAATTTGCCATCTGATCTAACTTCTGGAGGCAGTCAAAACGATCCTTAGAATTCTTCCCTACCTTATTCCTGTGCTGAGATACAGGCTGCTCCAACCTGCTGTAAAATGCTTGATTTCGAGAGTGAGCGAAACTAATGAAAACATTGTTGGGGTAAAACCTAAAGGGAAAGACCTAGCACCAAATCCAATTTGCCATCTGATCTAACTTCTGGAGGCAGTCAAAATGAGCCTTAGAATTCTTCCCTACCTTATTCCTGTGCTGAGATACAGGCTGCTCCAACCTGCTGTAAAATGCTTGATTTCGAGAGTGAGCGAAACTAATGAAAACATTGTTGGGGTAAAACCTAAAGGGAAAGACCTAGCACCAAATCCAATTTGCCATCTGATCTAACTTCTGGAGGCAGTCAAAATGATCCTTAGAATTCTTCCCTACCTTATTCCTGTGCTGAGATACAGGCTGCTCCAACCTGCTGTAAAATGCTTGATTTCGAGAGTGAGCGAAACTAATGAAAACATTGTTGGGGTAAAACCTAAAGGGAAAGACCTAGCACCAAATTCCATTGGCCATCTGATCTAACTTCTGGAGGCAGTCAAAATGATCCTTAGAATTCTTCCCTACCTTATTCCTGTGCTGAGATACAGGCTGCTCCAACCTGCTGTAAAATGCTTGATTTCGAGAGTGAGCGAAACTAATGAAAACATTGTTGGGGTAAAACCTAAAGGGAAAGACCTAGCACCAAATCCAATTTGCCATCTGATCTAACTTCTGGAGGCAGTCAAAATGAGTATTTGAATTCTTCCCTACCTTATTCCTGTGCTGAGATACAGGCTGCTCCAACCTGCTGTAAAATGCTTGATTTCGAGAGTGAGCGAAACTAATGAAAACATTGTTGGGGTAAAACCTAAAGGGAAAGACCTAGCACCAAATTCCATTGGCCATCTGATCTAACTTCTGGAGGCAGTCAAAATGATCCTTAGAATTCTTCCCTACCTTATTCCTGTGCTGAGATACAGGCTGCTCCAACCTGCTGTAAAATGCTTGATTTCGAGAGTGAGCGAAACTAATGAAAACATTGTTGGGGTAAAACCTAAAGGGAAAGACCTAGCACCAAATCCAATTTGCCATCTGATCTAACTTCTGGAGGCAGTCAAAATGATCCTTAGAATTCTTCCCTACCTTATTCCTGTGCTGAGATACAGGCTGCTCCAACCTGCTGTAAAATGCTTGATTTCGAGAGTGAGCGAAACTAATGAAAACATTGTTGGGGTAAAACCTAAAGGGAAAGACCTAGCACCAAATCCAATTTGCCATCTGATCTAACTTCTGGAGGCAGTCAAAATGAGCCTTAGAATTCTTCCCTACCTTATTCCTGTGCTGAGATACAGGCTGCTCCAACCTGCTGTAAAATGCTTGATTTCGAGAGTGAGCGAAACTAATGAAAACATTGTTGGGGTAAAACCTAAAGGGAAAGACCTAGCACCAAATTCCATTGGCCATCTGATCTAACTTCTGGAGGCAGTCAAAATGAGTATTTGAATTCTTCCCTACCTTATTCCTGTGCTGAGATACAGGCTGCTCCAACCTGCTGTAAAATGCTTGATTTCGAGAGTGAGCGAAACTAATGAAAACATTGTTGGGGTAAAACCTAAAGGGAAAGACCTAGCACCAAATCCAATTTGCCATCTGATCTAACTTCTGGAGGCAGTCAAAATGAGTATTTGAATTCTTCCCTACCTTATTCCTGTGCTGAGATACAGGCTGCTCCAACCTGCTGTAAAATGCTTGATTTCGAGAGTGAGCGAAACTAATGAAAACATTGTTGGGGTAAAACCTAAAGGGAAAGACCTAGCACCAAATTCCATTGGCCATCTGATCTAACTTCTGGAGGCAGTCAAAATGATCCTTAGAATTCTTCCCTACCTTATTCCTGTGCTGAGATACAGGCTGCTCCAACCTGCTGTAAAATGCTTGATTTCGAGAGTGAGCGAAACTAATGAAAACATTGTTGGGGTAAAACCTAAAGGGAAAGACCTAGCACCAAATCCAATTTGCCATCTGATCTAACTTCTGGAGGCAGTCAAAATGAGCCTTAGAATTCTTCCCTACCTTATTCCTGTGCTGAGATACAGGCTGCTCCAACCTGCTGTAAAATGCTTGATTTCGAGAGTGAGCGAAACTAATGAAAACATTGTTGGGGTAAAACCTAAAGGGAAAGACCTAGCACCAAATCCAATTTGCCATCTGATCTAACTTCTGGAGGCAGTCAAAATGAGCCTTAGAATTCTTCCCTACCTTATTCCTGTGCTGAGATACAGGCTGCTCCAACCTGCTGTAAAATGCTTGATTTCGAGAGTGAGCGAAACTAATGAAAACATTGTTGGGGTAAAACCTAAAGGGAAAGACCTAGCACCAAATCCAATTTGCCATCTGATCTAACTTCTGGAGGCAGTCAAAATGATCCCTAGAATTCTTCCCTACCTTATTCCTGTGCTGAGATACAGGCTGCTCCAACCTGCTGTAAAATGCTTGATTTCGAGAGTGAGCGAAACTAATGAAAACATTGTTGGGGTAAAACCTAAAGGGAAAGACCTAGCACCAAATCCAATTTGCCATCTGATCTAACTTCTGGAGGCAGTCAAAATGAGCCTTAGAATTCTTCCCTACCTTATTCCTGTGCTGAGATACAGGCTGCTCCAACCTGCTGTAAAATGCTTGATTTCGAGAGTGAGCGAAACTAATGAAAACATTGTTGGGGTAAAACCTAAAGGGAAAGACCTAGCACCAAATCCAATTTGCCATCTGATCTAACTTCTGGAGGCAGTCAAAACGATCCTTAGAATTCTTCCCTACCTTATTCCTGTGCTGAGATACAGGCTGCTCCAACCTGCTGTAAAATGCTTGATTTCGAGAGTGAGCGAAACTAATGAAAACATTGTTGGGGTAAAACCTAAAGGGAAAGACCTAGCACCAAATCCAATTTGCCATCTGATCTAACTTCTGGAGGCAGTCAAAATGAGCCTTAGAATTCTTCCCTACCTTATTCCTGTGCTGAGATACAGGCTGCTCCAACCTGCTGTAAAATGCTTGATTTCGAGAGTGAGCGAAACTAATGAAAACATTGTTGGGGTAAAACCTAAAGGGAAAGACCTAGCACCAAATCCAATTTGCCATCTGATCTAACTTCTGGAGGCAGTCAAAATGATCCTTAGAATTCTTCCCTACCTTATTCCTGTGCTGAGATACAGGCTGCTCCAACCTGCTGTAAAATGCTTGATTTCGAGAGTGAGCGAAACTAATGAAAACATTGTTGGGGTAAAACCTAAAGGGAAAGACCTAGCACCAAATTCCATTGGCCATCTGATCTAACTTCTGGAGGCAGTCAAAATGATCCTTAGAATTCTTCCCTACCTTATTCCTGTGCTGAGATACAGGCTGCTCCAACCTGCTGTAAAATGCTTGATTTCGAGAGTGAGCGAAACTAATGAAAACATTGTTGGGGTAAAACCTAAAGGGAAAGACCTAGCACCAAATCCAATTTGCCATCTGATCTAACTTCTGGAGGCAGTCAAAATGATCCTTAGAATTCTTCCCTACCTTATTCCTGTGCTGAGATACAGGCTGCTCCAACCTGCTGTAAAATGCTTGATTTCGAGAGTGAGCGAAACTAATGAAAACATTGTTGGGGTAAAACCTAAAGGGAAAGACCTAGCACCAAATCCAATTTGCCATCTGATCTAACTTCTGGAGGCAGTCAAAACAATCCTTAGAATTCTTCCCTACCTTATTCCTGTGCTGAGATACAGGCTGCTCCAACCTGCTGTAAAATGCTTGATTTCGAGAGTGAGCGAAACTAATGAAAACATTGTTGGGGTAAAACCTAAAGGGAAAGACCTAGCACCAAATCCAATTTGCCATCTGATCTAACTTCTGGAGGCAGTCAAAATGAGCCTTAGAATTCTTCCCTACCTTATTCCTGTGCTGAGATACAGGCTGCTCCAACCTGCTGTAAAATGCTTGATTTCGAGAGTGAGCGAAACTAATGAAAACATTGTTGGGGTAAAACCTAAAGGGAAAGACCTAGCACCAAATCCAATTTGCCATCTGATCTAACTTCTGGAGGCAGTCAAAATGATCCTTAGAATTCTTCCCTACCTTATTCCTGTGCTGAGATACAGGCTGCTCCAACCTGCTGTAAAATGCTTGATTTCGAGAGTGAGCGAAACTAATGAAAACATTGTTGGGGTAAAACCTAAAGGGAAAGACCTAGCACCAAATCCAATTTGCCATCTGATCTAACTTCTGGAGGCAGTCAAAATGATCCTTTGAATTCTTCCCTACCTTATTCCTGTGCTGAGATACAGGCTGCTCCAACCTGCTGTAAAATGCTTGATTTCGAGAGTGAGCGAAACTAATGAAAACATTGTTGGGGTAAAACCTAAAGGGAAAGACCTAGCACCAAATCCAATTTGCCATCTGATCTAACTTCTGGAGGCAGTCAAAATGATCCTTAGAATTCTTCCCTACCTTATTCCTGTGCTGAGATACAGGCTGCTCCAACCTGCTGTAAAATGCTTGATTTCGAGAGTGAGCGAAACTAATGAAAACATTGTTGGGGTAAAACCTAAAGGGAAAGACCTAGCACCAAATCCAATTTGCCATCTGATCTAACTTCTGGAGGCAGTCAAAATGATCCTTAGAATTCTTCCCTACCTTATTCCTGTGCTGAGATACAGGCTGCTCCAACCTGCTGTAAAATGCTTGATTTCGAGAGTGAGCGAAACTAATGAAAACATTGTTGGGGTAAAACCTAAAGGGAAAGACCTAGCACCAAATCCAATTTGCCATCTGATCTAACTTCTGGAGGCAGTCAAAATGATCCTTAGAATTCTTCCCTACCTTATTCCTGTGCTGAGATACAGGCTGCTCCAACCTGCTGTAAAATGCTTGATTTCGAGAGTGAGCGAAACTAATGAAAACATTGTTGGGGTAAAACCTAAAGGGAAAGACCTAGCACCAAATCCAATTTGCCATCTGATCTAACTTCTGGAGGCAGTCAAAATGATCCTTAGAATTCTTCCCTACCTTATTCCTGTGCTGAGATACAGGCTGCTCCAACCTGCTGTAAAATGCTTGATTTCGAGAGTGAGCGAAACTAATGAAAACATTGTTGGGGTAAAACCTAAAGGGAAAGACCTAGCACCAAATCCAATTTGCCATCTGATCTAACTTCTGGAGGCAGTCAAAATGAGCCTTAGAATTCTTCCCTACCTTATTCCTGTGCTGAGATACAGGCTGCTCCAACCTGCTGTAAAATGCTTGATTTCGAGAGTGAGCGAAACTAATGAAAACATTGTTGGGGTAAAACCTAAAGGGAAAGACCTAGCACCAAATCCAATTTGCCATCTGATCTAACTTCTGGAGGCAGTCAAAATGATCCTTAGAATTCTTCCCTACCTTATTCCTGTGCTGAGATACAGGCTGCTCCAACCTGCTGTAAAATGCTTGATTTCGAGAGTGAGCGAAACTAATGAAAACATTGTTGGGGTAAAACCTAAAGGGAAAGACCTAGCACCAAATCCAATTTGCCATCTGATCTAACTTCTGGAGGCAGTCAAAACGATCCTTAGAATTCTTCCCTACCTTATTCCTGTGCTGAGATACAGGCTGCTCCAACCTGCTGTAAAATGCTTGATTTCGAGAGTGAGCGAAACTAATGAAAACATTGTTGGGGTAAAACCTAAAGGGAAAGACCTAGCACCAAATCCAATTTGCCCTCTGATCTAACTTCTGGAGGCAGTCAAAATGATCCTTAGAATTCTTCCCTACCTTATTCCTGTGCTGAGATACAGGCTGCTCCAACCTGCTGTAAAATGCTTGATTTCGAGAGTGAGCGAAACTAATGAAAACATTGTTGGGGTAAAACCTAAAGGGAAAGACCTAGCACCAAATCCAATTTGCCATCTGATCTAACTTCTGGAGGCAGTCAAAATGATCCTTAGAATTCTTCCCTACCTTATTCCTGTGCTGAGATACAGGCTGCTCCAACCTTCTGTAAAATGCTTGATTTCGAGAGTGAGCGAAACTAATGAAAACATTGTTGGGGTAAAACCTAAAGGGAAAGACCTAGCACCAAATCCAATTTGCCATCTGATCTAACTCCTGGAGGCAGTCAAAATGATCCTTAGAATTCTTCCCTACCTTATTCCTGTGCTGAGATACAGGCTGCTCCAACCTGCTGTAAAATGCTTGATTTCGAGAGTGAGCGAAACTAATGAAAACATTGTTGGGGTAAAACCTAAAGGGAAAGACCTAGCACCAAATCCAATTTGCCATCTGATCTAACTTCTGGAGGCAGTCAAAATGATCCTTAGAATTCTTCCCTACCTTATTCCTGTGCTGAGATACAGGCTGCTCCAACCTGCTGTAAAATGCTTGATTTCGAGAGTGAGCGAAACTAATGAAAACATTGTTGGGGTAAAACCTAAAGGGAAAGACCTAGCACCAAATCCAATTTGCCATCTGATCTAACTTCTGGAGGCAGTCAAAATGATCCTTAGAATTCTTCCCTACCTTATTCCTGTGCTGAGATACAGGCTGCTCCAACCTGCTGTAAAATGCTTGATTTCGAGAGTGAGCGAAACTAATGAAAACATTGTTGGGGTAAAACCTAAAGGGAAAGACCTAGCACCAAATCCAATTTGCCATCTGATCTAACTTCTGGAGGCAGTCAAAATGATCCTTAGAATTCTTCCCTACCTTATTCCTGTGCTGAGATACAGGCTGCTCCAACCTGCTGTAAAATGCTTGATTTCGAGAGTGAGCGAAACTAATGAAAACATTGTTGGGGTAAAACCTAAAGGGAAAGACCTAGCACCAAATCCAATTTGCCATCTGATCTAACTTCTGGAGGCAGTCAAAATGATCCTTAGAATTCTTCCCTACCTTATTCCTGTGCTGAGATACAGGCTGCTCCAACCTGCTGTAAAATGCTTGATTTCGAGAGTGAGCGAAACTAATGAAAACATTGTTGGGGTAAAACCTAAAGGGAAAGACCTAGCACCAAATCCAATTTGCCATCTGATCTAACTTCTGGAGGCAGTCAAAATGAGCCTTAGAATTCTTCCCTACCTTATTCCTGTGCTGAGATACAGGCTGCTCCAACCTGCTGTAAAATGCTTGATTTCGAGAGTGAGCGAAACTAATGAAAACATTGTTGGGGTAAAACCTAAAGGGAAAGACCTAGCACCAAATCCAATTTGCCATCTGATCTAACTTCTGGAGGCAGTCAAAATGATCCTTAGAATTCTTCCCTACCTTATTCCTGTGCTGAGATACAGGCTGCTCCAACCTGCTGTAAAATGCTTGATTTCGAGAGTGAGCGAAACTAATGAAAACATTGTTGGGGTAAAACCTAAAGGGAAAGACCTAGCACCAAATCCAATTTGCCATCTGATCTAACTTCTGGAGGCAGTCAAAATGATCCTTAGAATTCTTCCCTACCTTATTCCTGTGCTGAGATACAGGCTGCTCCAACCTGCTGTAAAATGCTTGATTTCGAGAGTGAGCGAAACTAATGAAAACATTGTTGGGGTAAAACCTAAAGGGAAAGACCTAGCACCAAATCCAATTTGCCATCTGATCTAACTTCTGGAGGCAGTCAAAATGAGCCTTAGAATTCTTCCCTACCTTATTCCTGTGCTGAGATACAGGCTGCTCCAACCTGCTGTAAAATGCTTGATTTCGAGAGTGAGCGAAACTAATGAAAACATTGTTGGGGTAAAACCTAAAGGGAAAGACCTAGCACCAAATCCAATTTGCCATCTGATCTAACTTCTGGAGGCAGTCAAAATGAGCCTTAGAATTCTTCCCTACCTTATTCCTGTGCTGAGATACAGGCTGCTCCAACCTGCTGTAAAATGCTTGATTTCGAGAGTGAGCGAAACTAATGAAAACATTGTTGGGGTAAAACCTAAAGGGAAAGACCTAGCACCAAATCCAATTTGCCATCTGATCTAACTTCTGGAGGCAGTCAAAATGAGCCTTAGAATTCTTCCCTACCTTATTCCTGTGCTGAGATACAGGCTGCTCCAACCTGCTGTAAAATGCTTGATTTCGAGAGTGAGCGAAACTAATGAAAACATTGTTGGGGTAAAACCTAAAGGGAAAGACCTAGCACCAAATCCAATTTGCCATCTGATCTAACTTCTGGAGGCAGTCAAAATGATCCTTAGAATTCTTCCCTACCTTATTCCTGTGCTGAGATACAGGCTGCTCCAACCTGCTGTAAAATGCTTGATTTCGAGAGTGAGCGAAACTAATGAAAACATTGTTGGGGTAAAACCTAAAGGGAAAGACCTAGCACCAAATCCAATTTGCCATCTGATCTAACTTCTGGAGGCAGTCAAAACGATCCTTAGAATTCTTCCCTACCTTATTCCTGTGCTGAGATACAGGCTGCTCCAACCTGCTGTAAAATGCTTGATTTCGAGAGTGAGCAAAACTAATGAAAACATTGTTGGGGTAAAACCTAAAGGGAAAGACCTAGCACCAAATCCAATTTGCCATCTGATCTAACTTCTGGAGGCAGTCAAAATGATCCTTAGAATTCTTCCCTACCTTATTCCTGTGCTGAGATACAGGCTGCTCCAACCTGCTGTAAAATGCTTGATTTCGAGAGTGAGCGAAACTAATGAAAACATTGTTGGGGTAAAACCTAAAGGGAAAGACCTAGCACCAAATCCAATTTGCCATCTGATCTAACTTCTGGAGGCAGTCAAAATGAGTATTTGAATTCTTCCCTACCTTATTCCTGTGCTGAGATACAGGCTGCTCCAACCTGCTGTAAAATGCTTGATTTCGAGAGTGAGCGAAACTAATGAAAACATTGTTGGGGTAAAACCTAAAGGGAAAGACCTAGCACCAAATCCAATTTGCCATCTGATCTAACTTCTGGAGGCAGTCAAAATGAGTATTTGAATTCTTCCCTACCTTATTCCTGTGCTGAGATACAGGCTGCTCCAACCTGCTGTAAAATGCTTGATTTCGAGAGTGAGCGAAACTAATGAAAACATTGTTGGGGTAAAACCTAAAGGGAAAGACCTAGCACCAAATCCAATTTGCCATCTGATCTAACTTCTGGAGGCAGTCAAAATGATCCTTAGAATTCTTCCCTACCTTATTCCTGTGCTGAGATACAGGCTGCTCCAACCTGCTGTAAAATGCTTGATTTCGAGAGTGAGCGAAACTAATGAAAACATTGTTGGGGTAAAACCTAAAGGGAAAGACCTAGCACCAAATCCAATTTGCCATCTGATCTAACTTCTGGAGGCAGTCAAAATGAGTATTTGAATTCTTCCCTACCTTATTCCTGTGCTGAGATACAGGCTGCTCCAACCTGCTGTAAAATGCTTGATTTCGAGAGTGAGCGAAACTAATGAAAACATTGTTGGGGTAAAACCTAAAGGGAAAGACCTAGCACCAAATCCAATTTGCCATCTGATCTAACTTCTGGAGGCAGTCAAAATGAGCCTTAGAATTCTTCCCTACCTTATTCCTGTGCTGAGATACAGGCTGCTCCAACCTGCTGTAAAATGCTTGATTTCGAGAGTGAGCGAAACTAATGAAAACATTGTTGGGGTAAAACCTAAAGGGAAAGACCTAGCACCAAATCCAATTTGCCATCTGATCTAACTTCTGGAGGCAGTCAAAATGATCCTTAGAATTCTTCCCTACCTTATTCCTGTGCTGAGATACAGGCTGCTCCAACCTGCTGTAAAATGCTTGATTTCGAGAGTGAGCGAAACTAATGAAAACATTGTTGGGGTAAAACCTAAAGGGAAATACCTAGCACCAAATCCAATTTGCCATCTGATCTAACTTCTGGAGGCAGTCAAAATGATCCTTAGAATTCTTCCCTACCTTATTCCTGTGCTGAGATACAGGCTGCTCCAACCTGCTGTAAAATGCTTGATTTCGAGAGTGAGCGAAACTAATGAAAACATTGTTGGGGTAAAACCTAAAGGGAAAGACCTAGCACCAAATCCAATTTGCCATCTGATCTAACTTCTGGAGGCAGTCAAAACGATCCTTAGAATTCTTCCCTACCTTATTCCTGTGCTGAGATACAGGCTGCTCCAACCTGCTGTAAAATGCTTGATTTCGAGAGTGAGCGAAACTAATGAAAACATTGTTGGGGTAAAACCTAAAGGGAAAGACCTAGCACCAAATTCCATTGGCCATCTGATCTAACTTCTGGAGGCAGTCAAAATGATCCTTAGAATTCTTCCCTACCTTATTCCTGTGCTGAGATACAGGCTGCTCCAACCTGCTGTAAAATGCTTGATTTCGAGAGTGAGCGAAACTAATGAAAACATTGTTGGGGTAAAACCTAAAGGGAAAGACCTAGCACCAAATCCAATTTGCCATCTGATCTAACTTCTGGAGGCAGTCAAAATGATCCTTAGAATTCTTCCCTACCTTATTCCTGTGCTGAGATACAGGCTGCTCCAACCTGCTGTAAAATGCTTGATTTCGAGAGTGAGCGAAACTAATGAAAACATTGTTGGGGTAAAACCTAAAGGGAAAGACCTAGCACCAAATCCAATTTGCCATCTGATCTAACTTCTGGAGGCAGTCAAAATGATCCTTAGAATTCTTCCCTACCTTATTCCTGTGCTGAGATACAGGCTGCTCCAACCTGCTGTAAAATGCTTGATTTCGAGAGTGAGCGAAACTAATGAAAACATTGTTGGGGTAAAACCTAAAGGGAAAGACCTAGCACCAAATTCCATTGGCCATCTGATCTAACTTCTGGAGGCAGTCAAAATGATCCTTAGAATTCTTCCCTACCTTATTCCTGTGCTGAGATACAGGCTGCTCCAACCTGCTGTAAAATGCTTGATTTCGAGAGTGAGCGAAACTAATGAAAACATTGTTGGGGTAAAACCTAAAGGGAAAGACCTAGCACCAAATCCAATTTGCCATCTGATCTAACTTCTGGAGGCAGTCAAAATGAGCCTTAGAATTCTTCCCTACCTTATTCCTGTGCTGAGATACAGGCTGCTCCAACCTGCTGTAAAATGCTTGATTTCGAGAGTGAGCGAAACTAATGAAAACATTGTTGGGGTAAAACCTAAAGGGAAAGACCTAGCACCAAATCCAATTTGCCATCTGATCTAACTTCTGGAGGCAGTCAAAATGATCCTTAGAATTCTTCCCTACCTTATTCCTGTGCTGAGATACAGGCTGCTCCAACCTGCTGTAAAATGCTTGATTTCGAGAGTGAGCGAAACTAATGAAAACATTGTTGGGGTAAAACCTAAAGGGAAAGACCTAGCACCAAATCCAATTTGCCATCTGATCTAACTTCTGGAGGCAGTCAAAATGATCCTTAGAATTCTTCCCTACCTTATTCCTGTGCTGAGATACAGGCTGCTCCAACCTGCTGTAAAATGCTTGATTTCGAGAGTGAGCGAAACTAATGAAAACATTGTTGGGGTAAAACCTAAAGGGAAAGACCTAGCACCAAATCCAATTTGCCATCTGATCTAACTTCTGGAGGCAGTCAAAACGATCCTTAGAATTCTTCCCTACCTTATTCCTGTGCTGAGATACAGGCTGCTCCAACCTGCTGTAAAATGCTTGATTTCGAGAGTGAGCTAAACTAATGAAAACATTGTTGGGGTAAAACCTAAAGGGAAAGACCTAGCACCAAATCCAATTTGCCATCTGATCTAACTTCTGGAGGCAGTCAAAACGATCCTTAGAATTCTTCCCTACCTTATTCCTGTGCTGAGATACAGGCTGCTCCAACCTGCTGTAAAATGCTTGATTTCGAGAGTGAGCGAAACTAATGAAAACATTGTTGGGGTAAAACCTAAAGGGAAAGACCTAGCACCAAATCCAATTTGCCATCTGATCTAACTTCTGGAGGCAGTCAAAATGAGCCTTAGAATTCTTCCCTACCTTATTCCTGTGCTGAGATACAGGCTGCTCCAACCTGCTGTAAAATGCTTGATTTCGAGAGTGAGCGAAACTAATGAAAACATTGTTGGGGTAAAACCTAAAGGGAAAGACCTAGCACCAAATCCAATTTGCCATCTGATCTAACTTCTGGAGGCAGTCAAAATGATCCTTAGAATTCTTCCCTACCTTATTCCTGTGCTGAGATACAGGCTGCTCCAACCTGCTGTAAAATGCTTGATTTCGAGAGTGAGCGAAACTAATGAAAACATTGTTGGGGTAAAACCTAAAGGGAAAGACCTAGCACCAAATTCCATTGGCCATCTGATCTAACTTCTGGAGGCAGTCAAAATGATCCTTAGAATTCTTCCCTACCTTATTCCTGTGCTGAGATACAGGCTGCTCCAACCTGCTGTAAAATGCTTGATTTCGAGAGTGAGCGAAACTAATGAAAACATTGTTGGGGTAAAACCTAAAGGGAAAGACCTAGCACCAAATCCAATTTGCCATCTGATCTAACTTCTGGAGGCAGTCAAAATGAGTATTTGAATTCTTCCCTACCTTATTCCTGTGCTGAGATACAGGCTGCTCCAACCTGCTGTAAAATGCTTGATTTCGAGAGTGAGCGAAACTAATGAAAACATTGTTGGGGTAAAACCTAAAGGGAAAGACCTAGCACCAAATTCCATTGGCCTTCTGATCTAACTTCTGGAGGCAGTCAAAATGATCCTTAGAATTCTTCCCTACCTTATTCCTGTGCTGAGATACAGGCTGCTCCAACCTGCTGTAAAATGCTTGATTTCGAGAGTGAGCGAAACTAATGAAAACATTGTTGGGGTAAAACCTAAAGGGAAAGACCTAGCACCAAATCCAATTTGCCATCTGATCTAACTTCTGGAGGCAGTCAAAATGATCCTTAGAATTCTTCCCTACCTTATTCCTGTGCTGAGATACAGGCTGCTCCAACCTGCTGTAAAATGCTTGATTTCGAGAGTGAGCGAAACTAATGAAAACATTGTTGGGGTAAAACCTAAAGGGAAAGACCTAGCACCAAATCCAATTTGCCATCTGATCTAACTTCTGGAGGCAGTCAAAATGAGCCTTAGAATTCTTCCCTACCTTATTCCTGTGCTGAGATACAGGCTGCTCCAACCTGCTGTAAAATGCTTGATTTCGAGAGTGAGCGAAACTAATGAAAACATTGTTGGGGTAAAACCTAAAGGGAAAGACCTAGCACCAAATTCCATTGGCCATCTGATCTAACTTCTGGAGGCAGTCAAAATGAGTATTTGAATTCTTCCCTACCTTATTCCTGTGCTGAGATACAGGCTGCTCCAACCTGCTGTAAAATGCTTGATTTCGAGAGTGAGCGAAACTAATGAAAACATTGTTGGGGTAAAACCTAAAGGGAAAGACCTAGCACCAAATCCAATTTGCCATCTGATCTAACTTCTGGAGGCAGTCAAAATGAGTATTTGAATTCTTCCCTACCTTATTCCTGTGCTGAGATACAGGCTGCTCCAACCTGCTGTAAAATGCTTGATTTCGAGAGTGAGCGAAACTAATGAAAACATTGTTGGGGTAAAACCTAAAGGGAAAGACTTAGCACCAAATTCCATTGGCCATCTGATCTAACTTCTGGAGGCAGTCAAAATGATCCTTAGAATTCTTCCCTACCTTATTCCTGTGCTGAGATACAGACTGCTCCAACCTGCTGTAAAATGCTTGATTTCGAGAGTGAGCGAAACTAATGAAAACATTGTTGGGGTAAAACCTAAAGGGAAAGACCTAGCACCAAATCCAATTTGCCATCTGATCTAACTTCTGGAGGCAGTCAAAATGATCCTTAGAATTCTTCCCTACCTTATTCCTGTGCTGAGATACAGGCTGCTCCAACCTGCTGTAAAATGCTTGATTTCGAGAGTGAGCGAAACTAATGAAAACATTGTTGGGGTAAAACCTAAAGGGAAAGACCTAGCACCAAATCCAATTTGCCATCTGATCTAACTTCTGGAGGCAGTCAAAATGATCCTTAGAATTCTTCCCTACCTTATTCCTGTGCTGAGATACAGGCTGCTCCAACCTGCTGTAAAATGCTTGATTTCGAGAGTGAGCGAAACTAATGAAAACATTGTTGGGGTAAAACCTAAAGGGAAAGACCTAGCACCAAATTCCATTGGCCATCTGATCTAACTTCTGGAGGCAGTCAAAATGATCCTTAGAATTCTTCCCTACCTTATTCCTGTGCTGAGATACAGGCTGCTCCAACCTGCTGTAAAATGCTTGATTTCGAGAGTGAGCGAAACTAATGAAAACATTGTTGGGGTAAAACCTAAAGGGAAAGACCTAGCACCAAATCCAATTTGCCATCTGATCTAACTTCTGGAGGCAGTCAAAATGAGCCTTAGAATTCTTCCCTACCTTATTCCTGTGCTGAGATACAGGCTGCTCCAACCTGCTGTAAAATGCTTGATTTCGAGAGTGAGCGAAACTAATGAAAACATTGTTGGGGGTAAAACCTAAAGGGAAAGACCTAGCACCAAATCCAATTTGCCATCTGATCTAACTTCTGGAGGCAGTCAAAATGAGCCTTAGAATTCTTCCCTACCTTATTCCTGTGCTGAGATACAGGCTGCTCCAACCTGCTGTAAAATGCTTGATTTCGAGAGTGAGCGAAACTAATGAAAACATTGTTGGGGTAAAACCTAAAGGGAAAGACCTAGCACCAAATCCAATTTGCCATCTGATCTAACTTCTGGAGGCAGTCAAAATGATCCCTAGAATTCTTCCCTACCTTATTCCTGTGCTGAGATACAGGCTGCTCCAACCTGCTGTAAAATGCTTGATTTCGAGAGTGAGCGAAACTAATGAAAACATTGTTGGGGTAAAACCTAAAGGGAAAGACCTAGCACCAAATCCAATTTGCCATCTGATCTAACTTCTGGAGGCAGTCAAAATGAGCCTTAGAATTCTTCCCTACCTTATTCCTGTGCTGAGATACAGGCTGCTCCAACCTGCTGTAAAATGCTTGATTTCGAGAGTGAGCGAAACTAATGAAAACATTGTTGGGGTAAAACCTAAAGGGAAAGACCTAGCACCAAATCCAATTTGCCATCTGATCTAACTTCTGGAGGCAGTCAAAATGATCCTTAGAATTCTTCCCTACCTTATTCCTGTGCTGAGATACAGGCTGCTCCAACCTGCTGTAAAATGCTTGATTTCGAGAGTGAGCGAAACTAATGAAAACATTGTTGGGGTAAAACCTAAAGGGAAAGACCTAGCACCAAATCCAATTTGCCATCTGATCTAACTTCTGGAGGCAGTCAAAATGATCCTTAGAATTCTTCCCTACCTTATTCCTGTGCTGAGATACAGGCTGCTCCAACCTGCTGTAAAATGCTTGATTTCGAGAGTGAGCGAAACTAATGAAAACATTGTTGGGGTAAAACCTAAAGGGAAAGACCTAGCACCAAATCCAATTTGCCATCTGATCTAACTTCTGGAGGCAGTCAAAATGATCCCTAGAATTCTTCCCTACCTTATTCCTGTGCTGAGATACAGGCTGCTCCAACCTGCTGTAAAATGCTTGATTTCGAGAGTGAGCGAAACTAATGAAAACATTGTTGGGGTAAAACCTAAAGGGAAAGACCTAGCACCAAATCCAATTTGCCATCTGATCTAACTTCTGGAGGCAGTCAAAATGAGCCTTAGAATTCTTCCCTACCTTATTCCTGTGCTGAGATACAGGCTGCTCCAACCTGCTGTAAAATGCTTGATTTCGAGAGTGAGCGAAACTAATGAAAACATTGTTGGGGTAAAACCTAAAGGGAAAGACCTAGCACCAAATCCAATTTGCCATCTGATCTAACTTCTGGAGGCAGTCAAAACGATCCTTAGAATTCTTCCCTACCTTATTCCTGTGCTGAGATACAGGCTGCTCCAACCTGCTGTAAAATGCTTGATTTCGAGAGTGAGCGAAACTAATGAAAACATTGTTGGGGTAAAACCTAAAGGGAAAGACCTAGCACCAAATCCAATTTGCCATCTGATCTAACTTCTGGAGGCAGTCAAAATGATCCTTAGAATTCTTCCCTACCTTATTCCTGTGCTGAGATACAGGCTGCTCCAACCTGCTGTAAAATGCTTGATTTCGAGAGTGAGCGAAACTAATGAAAACATTGTTGGGGTAAAACCTAAAGGGAAAGACCTAGCACCAAATTCCATTGGCCATCTGATCTAACTTCTGGAGGCAGTCAAAATGATCCTTAGAATTCTTCCCTACCTTATTCCTGTGCTGAGATACAGGCTGCTCCAACCTGCTGTAAAATGCTTGATTTCGAGAGTGAGCGAAACTAATGAAAACATTGTTGGGGTAAAACCTAAAGGGAAAGACCTAGCACCAAATCCAATTTGCCATCTGATCTAACTTCTGGAGGCAGTCAAAACGATCCTTAGAATTCTTCCCTACCTTATTCCTGTGCTGAGATACAGGCTGCTCCAACCTGCTGTAAAATGCTTGATTTCGAGAGTGAGCGAAACTAATGAAAACATTGTTGGGGTAAAACCTAAAGGGAAAGACCTAGCACCAAATCCAATTTGCCATCTGATCTAACTTCTGGAGGCAGTCAAAATGATCCTTAGAATTCTTCCCTACCTTATTCCTGTGCTGAGATACAGGCTGCTCCAACCTGCTGTAAAATGCTTGATTTCGAGAGTGAGCGAAACTAATGAAAACATTGTTGGGGTAAAACCTAAAGGGAAAGACCTAGCACCAAATCCAATTTGCCATCTGATCTAACTTCTGGAGGCAGTCAAAATGATCCTTAGAATTCTTCCCTACCTTATTCCTGTGCTGAGATACAGGCTGCTCCAACCTGCTGTAAAATGCTTGATTTCGAGAGTGAGCGAAACTAATGAAAACATTGTTGGGGTAAAACCTAAAGGGAAAGACCTAGCACCAAATCCAATTTGCCATCTGATCTAACTTCTGGAGGCAGTCAAAATGATCCTTAGAATTCTTCCCTACCTTATTCCTGTGCTGAGATACAGGCTGCTCCAACCTGCTGTAAAATGCTTGATTTCGAGAGTGAGCGAAACTAATGAAAACATTGTTGGGGGTAAAACCTAAAGGGAAAGACCTAGCACCAAATCCAATTTGCCATCTGATCTAACTTCTGGAGGCAGTCAAAATGATCCTTAGAATTCTTCCCTACCTTATTCCTGTGCTGAGATACAGGCTGCTCCAACCTGCTGTAAAATGCTTGATTTCGAGAGTGAGCGAAACTAATGAAAACATTGTTGGGGTAAAACCTAAAGGGAAAGACCTAGCACCAAATCCAATTTGCCATCTGATCTAACTTCTGGAGGCAGTCAAAATGATCCTTAGAATTCTTCCCTACCTTATTCCTGTGCTGAGATACAGGCTGCTCCAACCTGCTGTAAAATGCTTGATTTCGAGAGTGAGCGAAACTAATGAAAACATTGTTGGGGTAAAACCTAAAGGGAAAGACCTAGCACCAAATCCAATTTGCCATCTGATCTAACTTCTGGAGGCAGTCAAAATGATCCTTAGAATTCTTCCCTACCTTATTCCTGTGCTGAGATACAGGCTGCTCCAACCTGCTGTAAAATGCTTGATTTCGAGAGTGAGCGAAACTAATGAAAACATTGTTGGGGGTAAAACCTAAAGGGAAAGACCTAGCACCAAATCCAATTTGCCATCTGATCTAACTTCTGGAGGCAGTCAAAATGATCCTTAGAATTCTTCCCTACCTTATTCCTGTGCTGAGATACAGGCTGCTCCAACCTGCTGTAAAATGCTTGATTTCGAGAGTGAGCGAAACTAATGAAAACATTGTTGGGGTAAAACCTAAAGGGAAAGACCTAGCACCAAATCCAATTTGCCATCTGATCTAACTTCTGGAGGCAGTCAAAATGATCCTTAGAATTCTTCCCTACCTTATTCCTGTGCTGAGATACAGGCTGCTCCAACCTGCTGTAAAATGCTTGATTTCGAGAGTGAGCGAAACTAATGAAAACATTGTTGGGGTAAAACCTAAAGGGAAAGACCTAGCACCAAATCCAATTTGCCATCTGATCTAACTTCTGGAGGCAGTCAAAATGAGCCTTAGAATTCTTCCCTACCTTATTCCTGTGCTGAGATACAGGCTGCTCCAACCTGCTGTAAAATGCTTGATTTCGAGAGTGAGCGAAACTAATGAAAACATTGTTGGGGTAAAACCTAAAGGGAAAGACCTAGCACCAAATCCAATTTGCCATCTGATCTAACTTCTGGAGGCAGTCAAAATGAGTATTTGAATTCTTCCCTACCTTATTCCTGTGCTGAGATACAGGCTGCTCCAACCTGCTGTAAAATGCTTGATTTCGAGAGTGAGCGAAACTAATGAAAACATTGTTGGGGTAAAACCTAAAGGGAAAGACCTAGCACCAAATTCCATTAGCCATCTGATCTAACTTCTGGAGGCAGTCAAAATGATCCTTAGAATTCTTCCCTACCTTATTCCTGTGCTGAGATACAGACTGCTCCAACCTGCTGTAAAATGCTTGATTTCGAGAGTGAGCGAAACTAATGAAAACATTGTTGGGGTAAAACCTAAAGGGAAAGACCTAGCACCAAATCCAATTTGCCATCTGATCTAACTTCTGGAGGCAGTCAAAATGAGTATTTGAATTCTTCCCTACCTTATTCCTGTGCTGAGATACAGGCTGCTCCAACCTGCTGTAAAATGCTTGATTTCGAGAGTGAGCGAAACTAATGAAAACATTGTTGGGGTAAAACCTAAAGGGAAAGACCTAGCACCAAATCCAATTTGCCATCTGATCTAACTTCTGGAGGCAGTCAAAATGATCCTTAGAATTCTTCCCTACCTTATTCCTGTGCTGAGATACAGGCTGCTCCAACCTGCTGTAAAATGCTTGATTTCGAGAGTGAGCGAAACTAATGAAAACATTGTTGGGGTAAAACCTAAAGGGAAAGACCTAGCACCAAATCCAATTTGCCATCTGATCTAACTTCTGGAGGCAGTCAAAATGATCCTTAGAATTCTTCCCTACCTTATTCCTGTGCTGAGATACAGGCTGCTCCAACCTGCTGTAAAATGCTTGATTTCGAGAGTGAGCGAAACTAATGAAAACATTGTTGGGGTAAAACCTAAAGGGAAAGACCTAGCACCAAATCCAATTTGCCATCTGATCTAACTTCTGGAGGCAGTCAAAATGATCCTTAGAATTCTTCCCTACCTTATTCCTGTGCTGAGATACAGGCTGCTCCAACCTGCTGTAAAATGCTTGATTTCGAGAGTGAGCGAAACTAATGAAAACATTGTTGGGGTAAAACCTAAAGGGAAAGACCTAGCACCAAATCCAATTTGCCATCTGATCTAACTTCTGGAGGCAGTCAAAATGAGTATTTGAATTCTTCCCTACCTTATTCCTGTGCTGAGATACAGGCTGCTCCAACCTGCTGTAAAATGCTTGATTTCGAGAGTGAGCGAAACTAATGAAAACATTGTTGGGGTAAAACCTAAAGGGAAAGACCTAGCACCAAATCCAATTTGCCATCTGATCTAACTTCTGGAGGCAGTCAAAATGAGTATTTGAATTCTTCCCTACCTTATTCCTGTGCTGAGATACAGGCTGCTCCAACCTGCTGTAAAATGCTTGATTTCGAGAGTGAGCGAAACTAATGAAAACATTGTTGGGGTAAAACCTAAAGGGAAAGACCTAGCACCAAATTCCATTGGCCATCTGATCTAACTTCTGGAGGCAGTCAAAATGATCCTTAGAATTCTTCCCTACCTTATTCCTGTGCTGAGATACAGACTGCTCCAACCTGCTGTAAAATGCTTGATTTCGAGAGTGAGCGAAACTAATGAAAACATTGTTGGGGTAAAACCTAAAGGGAAAGACCTAGCACCAAATCCAATTTGCCATCTGATCTAACTTCTGGAGGCAGTCAAAATGATCCTTAGAATTCTTCCCTACCTTATTCCTGTGCTGAGATACAGGCTGCTCCAACCTGCTGTAAAATGCTTGATTTCGAGAGTGAGCGAAACTAATGAAAACATTGTTGGGGTAAAACCTAAAGGGAAAGACCTAGCACCAAATCCAATTTGCCATCTGATCTAACTTCTGGACGGCAGTCAAAATGATCCTTAGAATTCTTCCCTACCTTATTCCTGTGCTGAGATACAGGGCTGCTCCAACCTGCTGTAAAATGCTTGATTTCGAGAGTGAGCGAAAACTAATGAAAACATTGTTGGGGTAAAACCTAAAGGGAAAGACCTAGCACCAAATCCAATTTGCCATCTGATCTAACTTCTGGAGGCAGTCAAAATGATCCTTAGAATTCTTCCCTACCTTATTCCTGTGCTGAGATACAGGCTGCTCCAACCTGCTGTAAAATGCTTGATTTCGAGAGTGAGCGAAAACTAATGAAAACATTGTTGGGGTAAAACCTAAAGGGAAAGACCTAGCACCAAATCCAATTTGCCATCTGATCTAACTTCTGGAGGCAGTCAAAATGATCCTTAGAATTCTTCCCTACCTTATTCCTGTGCTGAGATACAGGCTGCTCCAACCTGCTGTAAAATGCTTGATTTCGAGAGTGAGCGAAACTAATGAAAACATTGTTGGGGTAAAACCTAAAGGGAAAGACCTAGCACCAAATCCAATTTGCCATCTGATCTAACTTCTGGAGGCAGTCAAAATGATCCTTAGAATTCTTCCCTACCTTATTCCTGTGCTGAGATACAGGCTGCTCCAACCTGCTGTAAAATGCTTGATTTCGAGAGTGAGCGAAACTAATGAAAACATTGTTGGGGTAAAACCTAAAGGGAAAGACCTAGCACCAAATCCAATTTGCCATCTGATCTAACTTCTGGAGGCAGTCAAAATGATCCCTAGAATTCTTCCCTACCTTATTCCTGTGCTGAGATACAGGCTGCTCCAACCTGCTGTAAAATGCTTGATTTCGAGAGTGAGCGAAACTAATGAAAACATTGTTGGGGTAAAACCTAAAGGGAAAGACCTAGCACCAAATCCAATTTGCCATCTGATCTAACTTCTGGAGGCAGTCAAAATGAGCCTTAGAATTCTTCCCTACCTTATTCCTGTGCTGAGATACAGGCTGCTCCAACCTGCTGTAAAATGCTTGATTTCGAGAGTGAGCGAAACTAATGAAAACATTGTTGGGGTAAAACCTAAAGGGAAAGACCTAGCACCAAATCCAATTTGCCATCTGATCTAACTTCTGGAGGCAGTCAAAACGATCCTTAGAATTCTTCCCTACCTTATTCCTGTGCTGAGATACAGGCTGCTCCAACCTGCTGTAAAATGCTTGATTTCGAGAGTGAGCGAAACTAATGAAAACATTGTTGGGGTAAAACCTAAAGGGGAAAGACCTAGCACCAAATTCCATTGGCCATCTGATCTAACTTCTGGAGGCAGTCAAATGATCCTTAGAATTCTTCCCTACCTTATTCCTGTGCTGAGATACAGACTGCTCCAACCTGCTGTAAAATGCTTGATTTCGAGAGTGAGCGAAACTAATGAAAACATTGTTGGGGTAAAACCTAAAGGGAAAGACCTAGCACCAAATCCAATTTGCCATCTGATCTAACTTCTGGAGGCAGTCAAAATGAGTATTTTGAATTCTTCCCTACCTTATTCCTGTGCTGAGATACAGGCTGCTCCAACCTGCTGTAAAATGCTTGATTTCGAGAGTGAGCGAAACTAATGAAAACATTGTTGGGGTAAAACCTAAAGGGAAAGACCTAGCACCAAATCCAATTTGCCATCTGATCTAACTTCTGGAGGCAGTCAAAATGATCCTTAGAATTCTTCCCTACCTTATTCCTGTGCTGAGATACAGGCTGCTCCAACCTGCTGTAAAATGCTTGATTTCGAGAGTGAGCGAAACTAATGAAAACATTGTTGGGGTAAAACCTAAAGGGAAAGACCTAGCACCAAATCCAATTTGCCATCTGATCTAACTTCTGGAGGCAGTCAAAATGATCCCTTAGAATTCTTCCCTACCTTATTCTGTGCTGAGATACAGGCTGCTCCAACCTGCTGTAAAATGCTTGATTTCGAGAGTGAGCGAAACTAATGAAAACATTGTTGGGGTAAAACCTAAAGGGAAAGACCTAGCACCAAATCCAATTTGCCATCTGATCTAACTTCTGGAGGCAGTCAAAATGATCCTTAGAATTCTTCCCTACCTTATTCCTGTGCTGAGATACAGGCTGCTCCAACCTGCTGTAAAATGCTTGATTTCGAGAGTGAGCGAAACTAATGAAAACATTGTTGGGGTAAAACCTAAAGGGAAAGACCTAGCACCAAATCCAATTTGCCATCTGATCTAACTTCTGGAGGCAGTCAAAATGAGCCTTAGAATTCTTCCCTACCTTATTCCTGTGCTGAGATACAGGGCTGCTCCAACCTGCTGTAAAATGCTTGATTTCGAGAGTGAGCGAAACTAATGAAAACATTGTTGGGGTAAAACCTAAAGGGAAAGACCTAGCACCAAATCCAATTTGCCATCTGATCTAACTTCTGGAGGCAGTCAAAACGATCCTTAGAATTCTTCCCTACCTTATTCCTGTGCTGAGATACAGGCTGCTCCAACCTGCTGTAAAATGCTTGATTTCGAGAGTGAGCGAAACTAATGAAAACATTGTTGGGGTAAAACCTAAAGGGAGAAGACCTAGCACCAAATCCATTTGCCATCTGATCTAACTTCTGGAGGCAGTCAAAACGATCCTTAGGAATTCTTCCCTACCTTATTCCTGTGCTGAGATACAGGCTGCTCCAACCTGCTGTAAAATGCTTGATTTCGAGAGTGAGCGAAACTAATGAAAACATTGTTGGGGTAAAACCTAAAGGGAAAGACCTAGCACCAAATCCAATTTGCCATCTGATCTAACTTCTGGAGGCAGTCAAAATGAGCCTTAGAATTCTTCCCTACCTTATTCCTGTGCTGAGATACAGGCTGCTCCAACCTGCTGTAAAATGCTTGATTTCGAGAGTGAGCGAAACTAATGAAAACATTGTTGGGGTAAAACCTAAAGGGAAAGACCTAGCACCAAATCCAATTTGCCATCTGATCTAACTTCTGGAGGCAGTCAAAACGATCCTTAGAATTCTTCCCTACCTTATTCCTGTGCTGAGATACAGGCTGCTCCAACCTGCTGTAAAATGCTTGATTTCGAGAGTGAGCGAAACTAATGAAAAACATTGTTGGGGTAAAACCTAAAGGGAAAGACCTAGCACCAAATCCAATTTGCCATCTGATCTAACTTCTGGAGGCAGTCAAAATGAGCCTTAGAATTCTTCCCTACCTTATTCCTGTGCTGAGATACAGGCTGCTCCAACCTGCTGTAAAATGCTTGATTTCGAGAGTGAGCGAAACTAATGAAAACATTGTTGGGGTAAAACCTAAAGGGAAAGACCTAGCACCAAATCCAATTTGCCATCTGATCTAACTTCTGGAGGCAGTCAAAATGATCCTTAGAATTCTTCCCTACCTTATTCCTGTGCTGAGATACAGGCTGCTCCAACCTGCTGTAAAATGCTTGATTTCGAGAGTGAGCGAAACTAATGAAAACATTGTTGGGGTAAAACCTAAAGGGAAAGACCTAGCACCAAATTCCATTGGC
>NW_027145019.1:0-29285 GCF_026170545.1 Melanerpes formicivorus
TTTTTACCCCAACAATGTTTTCATTAGTTTCGCTCACTCTCGAAATCAAGCATTTTACAGCAGGTTGGAGCAGCCTGTACTGTATCTCAGCACAGGAATAAGGTAGGGAAGAATTCTAAGGATCATTTTGACTGCCTCCAGAAGTTAGATCAGATGGCAAATTGGATTTGGTGCTAGGTCTTTCCCTTTAGGTTTTACCCCAACAATGTTTTCATTAGTTTCGCTCACTCTCGAAATCAAGCATTTTACAGCAGGTTGGAGCAGCCTGTATCTCAGCACAGGAATAAGGTAGGGAAGAATTCTAAGGATCATTTTGACTGCCTCCAGAAGTTAGATCAGATGGCAAATTGGATTTGGTGCTAGGTCTTTCCCTTTAGGTTTTACCCCAACAATGTTTTCATTAGTTTCGCTCACTCTCGAAATCAAGCATTTTACAGCAGGTTGGAGCAGCCTGTATCTCAGCACAGGAATAAGGTAGGGAAGAATTCTAAGGATCATTTTGACTGCCTCCAGAAGTTAGATCAGATGGCAAATTGGATTTGGTGCTAGGTCTTTCCCTTTAGGTTTTACCCCAACAATGTTTTCATTAGTTTCGCTCACTCTCGAAATCAAGCATTTTACAGCAGGTTGGAGCAGCCCGTATCTCAGCACAGGAATAAGGTAGGGAAGAATTCTAAGGATCATTTTGACTGCCTCCAGAAGTTAGATCAGATGGCAAATTGGATTTGGTGCTAGGTCTTTCCCTTTAGGTTTTACCCCAACAATGTTTTCATTAGTTTCGCTCACTCTCGAAATCAAGCATTTTACAGCAGGTTGGAGCAGCCTGTATCTCAGCACAGGAATAAGGTAGGGAAGAATTCTAAGGCTCATTTTGACTGCCTCCAGAAGTTAGATCAGATGGCAAATTGGATTTGGTGCTAGGTCTTTCCCTTTAGGTTTTACCCCAACAATGTTTTCATTAGTTTCGCTCACTCTCGAAATCAAGCATTTTACAGCAGGTTGGAGCAGCCTGTATCTCAGCACAGGAATAAGGTAGGGAAGAATTCTAAGGATCATTTTGACTGCCTCCAGAAGTTAGATCAGATGGCAAATTGGATTTGGTGCTAGGTCTTTCCCTTTAGGTTTTACCCCAACAATGTTTTCATTAGTTTCGCTCACTCTCGAAATCAAGCATTTTACAGCAGGTTGGAGCAGCCTGTATCTCAGCACAGGAATAAGGTAGGGAAGAATTCTAAGGCTCATTTTGACTGCCTCCAGAAGTTAGATCAGATGGCAAATTGGATTTGGTGCTAGGTCTTTCCCTTTAGGTTTTACCCCAACAATGTTTTCATTAGTTTCGCTCACTCTCGAAATCAAGCATTTTACAGCAGGTTGGAGCAGCCTGTATCTCAGCACAGGAATAAGGTAGGGAAGAATTCTAAGGATCATTTTGACTGCCTCCAGAAGTTAGATCAGATGGCAAATTGGATTTGGTGCTAGGTCTTTCCCTTTAGGTTTTACCCCAACAATGTTTTCATTAGTTTCGCTCACTCTCGAAATCAAGCATTTTACAGCAGGTTGGAGCAGCCTGTATCTCAGCACAGGAATAAGGTAGGGAAGAATTCTAAGGATCATTTTGACTGCCTCCAGAAGTTAGATCAGATGGCAAATTGGATTTGGTGCTAGGTCTTTCCCTTTAGGTTTTACCCCAACAATGTTTTCATTAGTTTCGCTCACTCTCGAAATCAAGCATTTTACAGCAGGTTGGAGCAGCCTGTATCTCAGCACAGGAATAAGGTAGGGAAGAATTCTAAGGCTCATTTTGACTGCCTCCAGAAGTTAGATCAGATGGCAAATTGGATTTGGTGCTAGGTCTTTCCCTTTAGGTTTTACCCCAACAATGTTTTCATTAGTTTCGCTCACTCTCGAAATCAAGCATTTTACAGCAGGTTGGAGCAGCCTGTATCTCAGCACAGGAATAAGGTAGGGAAGAATTCTAAGGATCATTTTGACTGCCTCCAGAAGTTAGATCAGATGGCAAATTGGATTTGGTGCTAGGTCTTTCCCTTTAGGTTTTACCCCAACAATGTTTTCATTAGTTTCGCTCACTCTCGAAATCAAGCATTTTACAGCAGGTTGGAGCAGCCTGTATCTCAGCACAGGAATAAGGTAGGGAAGAATTCTAAGGCTCATTTTGACTGCCTCCAGAAGTTAGATCAGATGGCAAATTGGATTTGGTGCTAGGTCTTTCCCTTTAGGTTTTACCCCAACAATGTTTTCATTAGTTTCGCTCACTCTCGAAATCAAGCATTTTACAGCAGGTTGGAGCAGCCTGTATCTCAGCACAGGAATAAGGTAGGGAAGAATTCTAAGGATCATTTTGACTGCCTCCAGAAGTTAGATCAGATGGCAAATTGGATTTGGTGCTAGGTCTTTCCCTTTAGGTTTTACCCCAACAATGTTTTCATTAGTTTCGCTCACTCTCGAAATCAAGCATTTTACAGCAGGTTGGAGCAGCCTGTATCTCAGCACAGGAATAAGGTAGGGAAGAATTCTAAGGCTCATTTTGACTGCCTCCAGAAGTTAGATCAGATGGCAAATTGGATTTGGTGCTAGGTCTTTCCCTTTAGGTTTTACCCCAACAATGTTTTCATTAGTTTCGCTCACTCTCGAAATCAAGCATTTTACAGCAGGTTGGAGCAGCCTGTATCTCAGTACAGGAATAAGGTAGGGAAGAATTCTAAGGATCATTTTGACTGCCTCCAGAAGTTAGATCAGATGGCAAATTGGATTTGGTGCTAGGTCTTTCCCTTTAGGTTTTACCCCAACAATGTTTTCATTAGTTTCGCTCACTCTCGAAATCAAGCATTTTACAGCAGGTTGGAGCAGCCTGTATCTCAGCACAGGAATAAGGTAGGGAAGAATTCTAAGGCTCATTTTGACTGCCTCCAGAAGTTAGATCAGATGGCAAATTGGATTTGGTGCTAGGTCTTTCCCTTTAGGTTTTACCCCAACAATGTTTTCATTAGTTTCGCTCACTCTCGAAATCAAGCATTTTACAGCAGGTTGGAGCAGCCTGTATCTCAGCACAGGAATAAGGTAGGGAAGAATTCTAAGGCTCATTTTGACTGCCTCCAGAAGTTAGATCAGATGGCAAATTGGATTTGGTGCTAGGTCTTTCCCTTTAGGTTTTACCCCAACAATGTTTTCATTAGTTTCGCTCACTCTCGAAATCAAGCATTTTACAGCAGGTTGGAGCAGCCTGTATCTCAGCACAGGAATAAGGTAGGGAAGAATTCTAAGGCTCATTTTGACTGCCTCCAGAAGTTAGATCAGATGGCAAATTGGATTTGGTGCTAGGTCTTTCCCTTTAGGTTTTACCCCAACAATGTTTTCATTAGTTTCGCTCACTCTCGAAATCAAGCATTTTACAGCAGGTTGGAGCAGCCTGTATCTCAGCACAGGAATAAGGTAGGGAAGAATTCTAAGGATCATTTTGACTGCCTCCAGAAGTTAGATCAGATGGCAAATTGGATTTGGTGCTAGGTCTTTCCCTTTAGGTTTTACCCCAACAATGTTTTCATTAGTTTCGCTCACTCTCGAAATCAAGCATTTTACAGCAGGTTGGAGCAGCCCGTATCTCAGCACAGGAATAAGGTAGGGAAGAATTCTAAGGATCATTTTGACTGCCTCCAGAAGTTAGATCAGATGGCAAATTGGATTTGGTGCTAGGTCTTTCCCTTTAGGTTTTACCCCAACAATGTTTTCATTAGTTTCGCTCACTCTCGAAATCAAGCATTTTACAGCAGGTTGGAGCAGCCTGTATCTCAGCACAGGAATAAGGTAGGGAAGAATTCTAAGGATCATTTTGACTGCCTCCAGAAGTTAGATCAGATGGCAAATTGGATTTGGTGCTAGGTCTTTCCCTTTAGGTTTTACCCCAACAATGTTTTCATTAGTTTCGCTCACTCTCGAAATCAAGCATTTTACAGCAGGTTGGAGCAGCCTGTATCTCAGCACAGGAATAAGGTAGGGAAGAATTCTAAGGATCATTTTGACTGCCTCCAGAAGTTAGATCAGATGGCAAATTGGATTTGGTGCTAGGTCTTTCCCTTTAGGTTTTACCCCAACAATGTTTTCATTAGTTTCGCTCACTCTCGAAATCAAGCATTTTACAGCAGGTTGGAGCAGCCTGTATCTCAGCACAGGAATAAGGTAGGGAAGAATTCTAAGGATCATTTTGACTGCCTCCAGAAGTTAGATCAGATGGCAAATTGGATTTGGTGCTAGGTCTTTCCCTTTGGGTTTTACCCCAACAATGTTTTCATTAGTTTCGCTCACTCTCGAAATCAAGCATTTTACAGCAGGTTGGAGCAGCCTGTATCTCAGCACAGGAATAAGGTAGGGAAGAATTCTAAGGATCATTTTGACTGCCTCCAGAAGTTAGATCAGATGGCAAATTGGATTTGGTGCTAGGTCTTTCCCTTTAGGTTTTACCCCAACAATGTTTTCATTAGTTTCGCTCACTCTCGAAATCAAGCATTTTACAGCAGGTTGGAGCAGCCTGTATCTCAGCACAGGAATAAGGTAGGGAAGAATTCTAAGGCTCATTTTGACTGCCTCCAGAAGTTAGATCAGATGGCAAATTGGATTTGGTGCTAGGTCTTTCCCTTTAGGTTTTACCCCAACAATGTTTTCATTAGTTTCGCTCACTCTCGAAATCAAGCATTTTACAGCAGGTTGGAGCAGCCTGTATCTCAGCACAGGAATAAGGTAGGGAAGAATTCTAAGGATCATTTTGACTGCCTCCAGAAGTTAGATCAGATGGCAAATTGGATTTGGTGCTAGGTCTTTCCCTTTAGGTTTTACCCCAACAATGTTTTCATTAGTTTCGCTCACTCTCGAAATCAAGCATTTTACAGCAGGTTGGAGCAGCCTGTATCTCAGCACAGGAATAAGGTAGGGAAGAATTCTAAGGATCATTTTGACTGCCTCCAGAAGTTAGATCAGATGGCAAATTGGATTTGGTGCTAGGTCTTTCCCTTTGGGTTTTACCCCAACAATGTTTTCATTAGTTTCGCTCACTCTCGAAATCAAGCATTTTACAGCAGGTTGGAGCAGCCTGTATCTCAGCACAGGAATAAGGTAGGGAAGAATTCTAAGGCTCATTTTGACTGCCTCCAGAAGTTAGATCAGATGGCAAATTGGATTTGGTGCTAGGTCTTTCCCTTTAGGTTTTACCCCAACAATGTTTTCATTAGTTTCGCTCACTCTCGAAATCAAGCATTTTACAGCAGGTTGGAGCAGCCTGTATCTCAGCACAGGAATAAGGTAGGGAAGAATTCTAAGGATCATTTTGACTGCCTCCAGAAGTTAGATCAGATGGCAAATTGGATTTGGTGCTAGGTCTTTCCCTTTAGGTTTTACCCCAACAATGTTTTCATTAGTTTCGCTCACTCTCGAAATCAAGCATTTTACAGCAGGTTGGAGCAGCCTGTATCTCAGCACAGGAATAAGGTAGGGAAGAATTCTAAGGCTCATTTTGACTGCCTCCAGAAGTTAGATCAGATGGCAAATTGGATTTGGTGCTAGGTCTTTCCCTTTAGGTTTTACCCCAACAATGTTTTCATTAGTTTCGCTCACTCTCGAAATCAAGCATTTTACAGCAGGTTGGAGCAGCCTGTATCTCAGCACAGGAATAAGGTAGGGAAGAATTCTAAGGATCATTTTGACTGCCTCCAGAAGTTAGATCAGATGGCAAATTGGATTTGGTGCTAGGTCTTTCCCTTTAGGTTTTACCCCAACAATGTTTTCATTAGTTTCGCTCACTCTCGAAATCAAGCATTTTACAGCAGGTTGGAGCAGCCTGTATCTCAGCACAGGAATAAGGTAGGGAAGAATTCTAAGGATCATTTTGACTGCCTCCAGAAGTTAGATCAGATGGCAAATTGGATTTGGTGCTAGGTCTTTCCCTTTAGGTTTTACCCCAACAATGTTTTCATTAGTTTCGCTCACTCTCGAAATCAAGCATTTTACAGCAGGTTGGAGCAGCCCGTATCTCAGCACAGGAATAAGGTAGGGAAGAATTCTAAGGATCATTTTGACTGCCTCCAGAAGTTAGATCAGATGGCAAATTGGATTTGGTGCTAGGTCTTTCCCTTTAGGTTTTACCCCAACAATGTTTTCATTAGTTTCGCTCACTCTCGAAATCAAGCATTTTACAGCAGGTTGGAGCAGCCTGTATCTCAGCACAGGAATAAGGTAGGGAAGAATTCTAAGGCTCATTTTGACTGCCTCCAGAAGTTAGATCAGATGGCAAATTGGATTTGGTGCTAGGTCTTTCCCTTTAGGTTTTACCCCAACAATGTTTTCATTAGTTTCGCTCACTCTCGAAATCAAGCATTTTACAGCAGGTTGGAGCAGCCTGTATCTCAGCACAGGAATAAGGTAGGGAAGAATTCTAAGGATCATTTTGACTGCCTCCAGAAGTTAGATCAGATGGCAAATTGGATTTGGTGCTAGGTCTTTCCCTTTAGGTTTTACCCCAACAATGTTTTCATTAGTTTCGCTCACTCTCGAAATCAAGCATTTTACAGCAGGTTGGAGCAGCCTGTATCTCAGCACAGGAATAAGGTAGGGAAGAATTCTAAGGATCATTTTGACTGCCTCCAGAAGTTAGATCAGATGGCAAATTGGATTTGGTGCTAGGTCTTTCCCTTTGGGTTTTACCCCAACAATGTTTTCATTAGTTTCGCTCACTCTCGAAATCAAGCATTTTACAGCAGGTTGGAGCAGCCTGTATCTCAGCACAGGAATAAGGTAGGGAAGAATTCTAAGGCTCATTTTGACTGCCTCCAGAAGTTAGATCAGATGGCAAATTGGATTTGGTGCTAGGCCTTTCCCTTTAGGTTTTACCCCAACAATGTTTTCATTAGTTTCGCTCACTCTCGAAATCAAGCATTTTACAGCAGGTTGGAGCAGCCTGTATCTCAGCACAGGAATAAGGTAGGGAAGAATTCTAAGGCTCATTTTGACTGCCTCCAGAAGTTAGATCAGATGGCAAATTGGATTTGGTGCTAGGTCTTTCCCTTTAGGTTTTACCCCAACAATGTTTTCATTAGTTTCGCTCACTCTCGAAATCAAGCATTTTACAGCAGGTTGGAGCAGCCTGTATCTCAGCACAGGAATAAGGTAGGGAAGAATTCTAAGGATCATTTTGACTGCCTCCAGAAGTTAGATCAGATGGCAAATTGGATTTGGTGCTAGGTCTTTCCCTTTAGGTTTTACCCCAACAATGTTTTCATTAGTTTCGCTCACTCTCGAAATCAAGTATTTTACAGCAGGTTGGAGCAGCCTGTATCTCAGCACAGGAATAAGGTAGGGAAGAATTCTAAGGATCATTTTGACTGCCTCCAGAAGTTAGATCAGATGGCAAATTGGATTTGGTGCTAGGTCTTTCCCTTTAGGTTTTACCCCAACAATGTTTTCATTAGTTTCGCTCACTCTCGAAATCAAGCATTTTACAGCAGGTTGGAGCAGCCTGTATCTCAGCACAGGAATAAGGTAGGGAAGAATTCTAAGGCTCATTTTGACTGCCTCCAGAAGTTAGATCAGATGGCAAATTGGATTTGGTGCTAGGTCTTTCCCTTTAGGTTTTACCCCAACAATGTTTTCATTAGTTTCGCTCACTCTCGAAATCAAGCATTTTACAGCAGGTTGGAGCAGCCTGTATCTCAGCACAGGAATAAGGTAGGGAAGAATTCAAAGGATCATTTTGACTGCCTCCAGAAGTTAGATCAGATGGCAAATTGGATTTGGTGCTAGGTCTTTCCCTTTAGGTTTTACCCCAACAATGTTTTCATTAGTTTCGCTCACTCTCGAAATCAAGCATTTTACAGCAGGTTGGAGCAGCCTGTATCTCAGCACAGGAATAAGGTAGGGAAGAATTCTAAGGATCATTTTGACTGCCTCCAGAAGTTAGATCAGATGGCAAATTGGATTTGGTGCTAGGTCTTTCCCTTTAGGTTTTACCCCAACAATGTTTTCATTAGTTTCGCTCACTCTCGAAATCAAGCATTTTACAGCAGGTTGGAGCAGCCTGTATCTCAGCACAGGAATAAGGTAGGGAAGAATTCTAAGGATCATTTTGACTGCCTCCAGAAGTTAGATCAGATGGCAAATTGGATTTGGTGCTAGGTCTTTCCCTTTAGGTTTTACCCCAACAATGTTTCCATTAGTTTCGCTCACTCTCGAAATCAAGCATTTTACAGCAGGTTGGAGCCACCTGTATCTCAGCACAGGAATAAGGTAGGGAAGAATTCTAAGGCTCATTTTGACTGCCTCCAGAAGTTAGATCAGATGGCAAATTGGATTTGGTGCTAGGTCTTTCCCTTTAGGTTTTACCCCAACAATGTTTTCATTAGTTTCGCTCACTCTCGAAATCAAGCATTTTACAGCAGGTTGGAGCAGCCTGTATCTCAGCACAGGAATAAGGTAGGGAAGAATTCTAAGGCTCATTTTGACTGCCTCCAGAAGTTAGATCAGATGGCAAATTGGATTTGGTGCTAGGTCTTTCCCTTTAGGTTTTACCCCAACAATGTTTTCATTAGTTTCGCTCACTCTCGAAATCAAGCATTTTACAGCAGGTTGGAGCAGCCTGTATCTCAGCACAGGAATAAGGTAGGGAAGAATTCTAAGGATCATTTTGACTGCCTCCAGAAGTTAGATCAGATGGCAAATTGGATTTGGTGCTAGGTCTTTCCCTTTAGGTTTTACCCCAACAATATTTTCATTAGTTTCGCTCACACTCGAAATCAAGCATTTTACAGCAGGTTGGAGCAGCCTGTATCTCAGCACAGGAATAAGGTAGGGAAGAATTCTAAGGATCATTTTGACTGCCTCCAGAAGTTAGATCAGATGGCAAATTGGATTTGGTGCTAGGTCTTTCCCTTTAGGTTTTACCCCAACAATGTTTTCATTAGTTTCGCTCACTCTCGAAATCAAGCATTTTACAGCAGGTTGGAGCAGCCTGTATCTCAGCACAGGAATAAGGTAGGGAAGAATTCTAAGGATCATTTTGACTGCCTCCAGAAGTTAGATCAGATGGCAAATTGGATTTGGTGCTAGGTCTTTCCCTTTAGGTTTTACCCCAACAATGTTTTCATTAGTTTCGCTCACTCTCGAAATCAAGCATTTTACAGCAGGTTGGAGCAGCCTGTATCTCAGCACAGGAATAAGGTAGGGAAGAATTCTAAGGCTCATTTTGACTGCCTCCAGAAGTTAGATCAGATGGCAAATTGGATTTGGTGCTAGGTCTTTCCCTTTAGGTTTTACCCCAACAATGTTTTCATTAGTTTCGCTCACTCTCGAAATCAAGCATTTTACAGCAGGTTGGAGCAGCCTGTATCTCAGCACAGGAATAAGGTAGGGAAGAATTCTAAGGCTCATTTTGACTGCCTCCAGAAGTTAGATCAGATGGCAAATTGGATTTGGTGCTAGGTCTTTCCCTTTAGGTTTTACCCCAACAATGTTTTCATTAGTTTCGCTCACTCTCGAAATCAAGCATTTTACAGCAGGTTGGAGCAGCCTGTATCTCAGCACAGGAATAAGGTAGGGAAGAATTCTAAGGATCATTTTGACTGCCTCCAGAAGTTAGATCAGATGGCAAATTGGATTTGGTGCTAGGTCTTTCCCTTTAGGTTTTACCCCAACAATGTTTTCATTAGTTTCGCTCACTCTCGAAATCAAGCATTTTACAGCAGGTTGGAGCAGCCTGTATCTCAGCACAGGAATAAGGTAGGGAAGAATTCTAAGGCTCATTTTGACTGCCTCCAGAAGTTAGATCAGATGGCAAATTGGATTTGGTGCTAGGTCTTTCCCTTTAGGTTTTACCCCAACAATGTTTTCATTAGTTTCGCTCACTCTCGAAATCAAGCATTTTACAGCAGGTTGGAGCAGCCTGTATCTCAGCACAGGAATAAGGTAGGGAAGAATTCTAAGGCTCATTTTGACTGCCTCCAGAAGTTAGATCAGATGGCAAATTGGATTTGGTGCTAGGTCTTTCCCTTTAGGTTTTACCCCAACAATGTTTTCATTAGTTTCGCTCACTCTCGAAATCAAGCATTTTACAGCAGGTTGGAGCAGCCTGTATCTCAGCACAGGAATAAGGTAGGGAAGAATTCTAAGGATCATTTTGACTGCCTCCAGAAGTTAGATCAGATGGCAAATTGGATTTGGTGCTAGGTCTTTCCCTTTAGGTTTTACCCCAACAATGTTTTCATTAGTTTCGCTCACTCTCGAAATCAAGCATTTTACAGCAGGTTGGAGCAGCCTGTATCTCAGCACAGGAATAAGGTAGGGAAGAATTCAAATACTCATTTTGACTGCCTCCAGAAGTTAGATCAGATGGCAAATTGGATTTGGTGCTAGGTCTTTCCCTTTAGGTTTTACCCCAACAATGTTTTCATTAGTTTCGCTCACTCTCGAAATCAAGCATTTTACAGCAGGTTGGAGCAGCCTGTATCTCAGCACAGGAATAAGGTAGGGAAGAATTCTAAGGCTCATTTTGACTGCCTCCAGAAGTTAGATCAGATGGCAAATTGGATTTGGTGCTAGGTCTTTCCCTTTAGGTTTTACCCCAACAATGTTTTCATTAGTTTCGCTCACTCTCGAAATCAAGCATTTTACAGCAGGTTGGAGCAGCCTGTATCTCAGCACAGGAATAAGGTAGGGAAGAATTCTAAGGATCATTTTGACTGCCTCCAGAAGTTAGATCAGATGGCAAATTGGATTTGGTGCTAGGTCTTTCCCTTTAGGTTTTACCCCAACAATGTTTTCATTAGTTTCGCTCACTCTCGAAATCAAGCATTTTACAGCAGGTTGGAGCAGCCTGTATCTCAGCACAGGAATAAGGTAGGGAAGAATTCTAAGGATCATTTTGACTGCCTCCAGAAGTTAGATCAGATGGCAAATTGGATTTGGTGCTAGGTCTTTCCCTTTAGGTTTTACCCCAACAATGTTTTCATTAGTTTCGCTCACTCTCGAAATCAAGCATTTTACAGCAGGTTGGAGCAGCCTGTATCTCAGCACAGGAATAAGGTAGGGAAGAATTCTAAGGATCATTTTGACTGCCTCCAGAAGTTAGATCAGATGGCAAATTGGATTTGGTGCTAGGTCTTTCCCTTTAGGTTTTACCCCAACAATGTTTCCATTAGTTTCGCTCACTCTCGAAATCAAGCATTTTACAGCAGGTTGGAGCCACCTGTATCTCAGCACAGGAATAAGGTAGGGAAGAATTCTAAGGCTCATTTTGACTGCCTCCAGAAGTTAGATCAGATGGCAAATTGGATTTGGTGCTAGGTCTTTCCCTTTAGGTTTTACCCCAACAATGTTTTCATTAGTTTCGCTCACTCTCGAAATCAAGCATTTTACAGCAGGTTGGAGCAGCCTGTATCTCAGCACAGGAATAAGGTAGGGAAGAATTCTAAGGATCATTTTGACTGCCTCCAGAAGTTAGATCAGATGGCAAATTGGATTTGGTGCTAGGTCTTTCCCTTTAGGTTTTACCCCAACAATGTTTTCATTAGTTTCGCTCACTCTCGAAATCAAGCATTTTACAGCAGGTTGGAGCAGCCTGTATCTCAGCACAGGAATAAGGTAGGGAAGAATTCTAAGGATCATTTTGACTGCCTCCAGAAGTTAGATCAGATGGCAAATTGGATTTGGTGCTAGGTCTTTCCCTTTAGGTTTTACCCCAACAATATTTTCATTAGTTTCGCTCACACTCGAAATCAAGCATTTTACAGCAGGTTGGAGCAGCCTGTATCTCAGCACAGGAATAAGGTAGGGAAGAATTCTAAGGATCATTTTGACTGCCTCCAGAAGTTAGATCAGATGGCAAATTGGATTTGGTGCTAGGTCTTTCCCTTTAGGTTTTACCCCAACAATGTTTTCATTAGTTTCGCTCACTCTCGAAATCAAGCATTTTACAGCAGGTTGGAGCAGCCTGTATCTCAGCACAGGAATAAGGTAGGGAAGAATTCTAAGGATCATTTTGACTGCCTCCAGAAGTTAGATCAGATGGCAAATTGGATTTGGTGCTAGGTCTTTCCCTTTAGGTTTTACCCCAACAATGTTTTCATTAGTTTCGCTCACTCTCGAAATCAAGCATTTTACAGCAGGTTGGAGCAGCCTGTATCTCAGCACAGGAATAAGGTAGGGAAGAATTCTAAGGCTCATTTTGACTGCCTCCAGAAGTTAGATCAGATGGCAAATTGGATTTGGTGCTAGGTCTTTCCCTTTAGGTTTTACCCCAACAATGTTTTCATTAGTTTCGCTCACTCTCGAAATCAAGCATTTTACAGCAGGTTGGAGCAGCCTGTATCTCAGCACAGGAATAAGGTAGGGAAGAATTCTAAGGCTCATTTTGACTGCCTCCAGAAGTTAGATCAGATGGCAAATTGGATTTGGTGCTAGGTCTTTCCCTTTAGGTTTTACCCCAACAATGTTTTCATTAGTTTCGCTCACTCTCGAAATCAAGCATTTTACAGCAGGTTGGAGCAGCCTGTATCTCAGCACAGGAATAAGGTAGGGAAGAATTCTAAGGATCATTTTGACTGCCTCCAGAAGTTAGATCAGATGGCAAATTGGATTTGGTGCTAGGTCTTTCCCTTTAGGTTTTACCCCAACAATGTTTTCATTAGTTTCGCTCACTCTCGAAATCAAGCATTTTACAGCAGGTTGGAGCAGCCTGTATCTCAGCACAGGAATAAGGTAGGGAAGAATTCTAAGGCTCATTTTGACTGCCTCCAGAAGTTAGATCAGATGGCAAATTGGATTTGGTGCTAGGTCTTTCCCTTTAGGTTTTACCCCAACAATGTTTTCATTAGTTTCGCTCACTCTCGAAATCAAGCATTTTACAGCAGGTTGGAGCAGCCTGTATCTCAGCACAGGAATAAGGTAGGGAAGAATTCTAAGGCTCATTTTGACTGCCTCCAGAAGTTAGATCAGATGGCAAATTGGATTTGGTGCTAGGTCTTTCCCTTTAGGTTTTACCCCAACAATGTTTTCATTAGTTTCGCTCACTCTCGAAATCAAGCATTTTACAGCAGGTTGGAGCAGCCTGTATCTCAGCACAGGAATAAGGTAGGGAAGAATTCTAAGGATCATTTTGACTGCCTCCAGAAGTTAGATCAGATGGCAAATTGGATTTGGTGCTAGGTCTTTCCCTTTAGGTTTTACCCCAACAATGTTTTCATTAGTTTCGCTCACTCTCGAAATCAAGCATTTTACAGCAGGTTGGAGCAGCCTGTATCTCAGCACAGGAATAAGGTAGGGAAGAATTCAAATACTCATTTTGACTGCCTCCAGAAGTTAGATCAGATGGCAAATTGGATTTGGTGCTAGGTCTTTCCCTTTAGGTTTTACCCCAACAATGTTTTCATTAGTTTCGCTCACTCTCGAAATCAAGCATTTTACAGCAGGTTGGAGCAGCCTGTATCTCAGCACAGGAATAAGGTAGGGAAGAATTCTAAGGCTCATTTTGACTGCCTCCAGAAGTTAGATCAGATGGCAAATTGGATTTGGTGCTAGGTCTTTCCCTTTAGGTTTTACCCCAACAATGTTTTCATTAGTTTCGCTCACTCTCGAAATCAAGCATTTTACAGCAGGTTGGAGCAGCCTGTATCTCAGCACAGGAATAAGGTAGGGAAGAATTCTAAGGATCATTTTGACTGCCTCCAGAAGTTAGATCAGATGGCAAATTGGATTTGGTGCTAGGTCTTTCCCTTTAGGTTTTACCCCAACAATGTTTTCATTAGTTTCGCTCACTCTCGAAATCAAGCATTTTACAGCAGGTTGGAGCAGCCTGTATCTCAGCACAGGAATAAGGTAGGGAAGAATTCAAATACTCATTTTGACTGCCTCCAGAAGTTAGATCAGATGGCAAATTGGATTTGGTGCTAGGTCTTTCCCTTTAGGTTTTACCCCAACAATGTTTTCATTAGTTTCGCTCACTCTCGAAATCAAGCATTTTACAGCAGGTTGGAGCAGCCTGTATCTCAGCACAGGAATAAGGTAGGGAAGAATTCTAAGGCTCATTTTGACTGCCTCCAGAAGTTAGATCAGATGGCAAATTGGATTTGGTGCTAGGTCTTTCCCTTTAGGTTTTACCCCAACAATGTTTTCATTAGTTTCGCTCACTCTCGAAATCAAGCATTTTACAGCAGGTTGGAGCAGCCTGTATCTCAGCACAGGAATAAGGTAGGGAAGAATTCTAAGGATCATTTTGACTGCCTCCAGAAGTTAGATCAGATGGCAAATTGGATTTGGTGCTAGGTCTTTCCCTTTAGGTTTTACCCCAACAATGTTTTCATTAGTTTCGCTCACTCTCGAAATCAAGCATTTTACAGCAGGTTGGAGCAGCCTGTATCTCAGCACAGGAATAAGGTAGGGAAGAATTCTAAGGCTCATTTTGACTGCCTCCAGAAGTTAGATCAGATGGCAAATTGGATTTGGTGCTAGGTCTTTCCCTTTAGGTTTTACCCCAACAATGTTTTCATTAGTTTCGCTCACTCTCGAAATCAAGCATTTTACAGCAGGTTGGAGCAGCCTGTATCTCAGCACAGGAATAAGGTAGGGAAGAATTCTAAGGCTCATTTTGACTGCCTCCAGAAGTTAGATCAGATGGCAAATTGGATTTGGTGCTAGGTCTTTCCCTTTAGGTTTTACCCCAACAATGTTTTCATTAGTTTCGCTCACTCTCGAAATCAAGCATTTTACAGCAGGTTGGAGCAGCCTGTATCTCAGCACAGGAATAAGGTAGGGAAGAATTCTAAGGCTCATTTTGACTGCCTCCAGAAGTTAGATCAGATGGCAAATTGGATTTGGTGCTAGGTCTTTCCCTTTAGGTTTTACCCCAACAATGTTTTCATTAGTTTCGCTCACTCTCGAAATCAAGCATTTTACAGCAGGTTGGAGCAGCCTGTATCTCAGCACAGGAATAAGGTAGGGAAGAATTCTAAGGCTCATTTTGACTGCCTCCAGAAGTTAGATCAGATGGCAAATTGGATTTGGTGCTAGGTCTTTCCCTTTAGGTTTTACCCCAACAATGTTTTCATTAGTTTCGCTCACTCTCGAAATCAAGCATTTTACAGCAGGTTGGAGCAGCCTGTATCTCAGCACAGGAATAAGGTAGGGAAGAATTCTAAGGATCATTTTGACTGCCTCCAGAAGTTAGATCAGATGGCAAATTGGATTTGGTGCTAGGTCTTTCCCTTTAGGTTTTACCCCAACAATGTTTTCATTAGTTTCGCTCACTCTCGAAATCAAGCATTTTACAGCAGGTTGGAGCAGCCTGTATCTCAGCACAGGAATAAGGTAGGGAAGAATTCTAAGGCTCATTTTGACTGCCTCCAGAAGTTAGATCAGATGGCAAATTGGATTTGGTGCTAGGTCTTTCCCTTTAGGTTTTACCCCAACAATGTTTTCATTAGTTTCGCTCACTCTCGAAATCAAGCATTTTACAGCAGGTTGGAGCAGCCTGTATCTCAGCACAGGAATAAGGTAGGGAAGAATTCTAAGGATCATTTTGACTGCCTCCAGAAGTTAGATCAGATGGCAAATTGGATTTGGTGCTAGGTCTTTCCCTTTAGGTTTTACCCCAACAATGTTTTCATTAGTTTCGCTCACTCTCGAAATCAAACATTTTACAGCAGGTTGGAGCAGCCTGTATCTCAGCACAGGAATAAGGTAGGGAAGAATTCTAAGGCTCATTTTGACTGCCTCCAGAAGTTAGATCAGATGGCAAATTGGATTTGGTGCTAGGTCTTTCCCTTTAGGTTTTACCCCAACAATGTTTTCATTAGTTTCGCTCACTCTCGAAATCAAGCATTTTACAGCAGGTTGGAGCAGCCTGTATCTCAGCACAGGAATAAGGTAGGGAAGAATTCTAAGGATCATTTTGACTGCCTCCAGAAGTTAGATCAGATGGCAAATTGGATTTGGTGCTAGGTCTTTCCCTTTAGGTTTTACCCCAACAATGTTTTCATTAGTTTCGCTCACTCTCGAAATCAAGCATTTTACAGCAGGTTGGAGCAGCCTGTATCTCAGCACAGGAATAAGGTAGGGAAGAATTCTAAGGATCATTTTGACTGCCTCCAGAAGTTAGATCAGATGGCAAATTGGATTTGGTGCTAGGTCTTTCCCTTTAGGTTTTACCCCAACAATGTTTTCATTAGTTTCGCTCACTCTCGAAATCAAGCATTTTACAGCAGGTTGGAGCAGCCTGTATCTCAGCACAGGAATAAGGTAGGGAAGAATTCTAAGGATCATTTTGACTGCCTCCAGAAGTTAGATCAGATGGCAAATTGGATTTGGTGCTAGGTCTTTCCCTTTAGGTTTTACCCCAACAATGTTTTCATTAGTTTCGCTCACTCTCGAAATCAAGCATTTTACAGCAGGTTGGAGCAGCCTGTATCTCAGCACAGGAATAAGGTAGGGAAGAATTCTAAGGCTCATTTTGACTGCCTCCAGAAGTTAGATCAGATGGCAAATTGGATTTGGTGCTAGGTCTTTCCCTTTAGGTTTTACCCCAACAATGTTTTCATTAGTTTCGCTCACTCTCGAAATCAAGCATTTTACAGCAGGTTGGAGCAGCCTGTATCTCAGCACAGGAATAAGGTAGGGAATAATTCTAAGGATCATTTTGACTGCCTCCAGAAGTTAGATCAGATGGCAAATTGGATTTGGTGCTAGGTCTTTCCCTTTAGGTTTTACCCCAACAATGTTTTCATTAGTTTCGCTCACTCTCGAAATCAAGCATTTTACAGCAGGTTGGAGCAGCCTGTATCTCAGCACAGGAATAAGGTAGGGAAGAATTCTAAGGATCATTTTGACTGCCTCCAGAAGTTAGATCAGATGGCAAATTGGATTTGGTGCTAGGTCTTTCCCTTTAGGTTTTACCCCAACAATGTTTTCATTAGTTTCGCTCACTCTCGAAATCAAGCATTTTACAGCAGGTTGGAGCAGCCTGTATCTCAGCACAGGAATAAGGTAGGGAAGAATTCTAAGGCTCATTTTGACTGCCTCCAGAAGTTAGATCAGATGGCAAATTGGATTTGGTGCTAGGTCTTTCCCTTTAGGTTTTACCCCAACAATGTTTTCATTAGTTTCGCTCACTCTCGAAATCAAGCATTTTACAGCAGGTTGGAGCAGCCTGTATCTCAGCACAGGAATAAGGTAGGGAAGAATTCTAAGGATCATTTTGACTGCCTCCAGAAGTTAGATCAGATGGCAAATTGGATTTGGTGCTAGGTCTTTCCCTTTAGGTTTTACCCCAACAATGTTTTCATTAGTTTCGCTCACTCTTGAAATCAAGCATTTTACAGCAGGTTGGAGCAGCCTGTATCTCAGCACAGGAATAAGGTAGGGAAGAATTCTAAGGATCATTTTGACTGCCTCCAGAAGTTAGATCAGATGGCAAATTGGATTTGGTGCTAGGTCTTTCCCTTTAGGTTTTACCCCAACAATGTTTTCATTAGTTTCGCTCACTCTCGAAATCAAGCATTTTACAGCAGGTTGGAGCAGCCTGTATCTCAGCACAGGAATAAGGTAGGGAAGAATTCTAAGGATCATTTTGACTGCCTCCAGAAGTTAGATCAGATGGCAAATTGGATTTGGTGCTAGGTCTTTCCCTTTAGGTTTTACCCCAACAATGTTTTCATTAGTTTCGCTCACTCTCGAAATCAAGCATTTTACAGCAGGTTGGAGCAGCCTGTATCTCAGCACAGGAATAAGGTAGGGAAGAATTCTAAGGATCATTTTGACTGCCTCCAGAAGTTAGATCAGATGGCAAATTGGATTTGGTGCTAGGTCTTTCCCTTTAGGTTTTACCCCAACAATGTTTTCATTAGTTTCGCTCACTCTCGAAATCAAGCATTTTACAGCAGGTTGGAGCAGCCTGTATCTCAGCACAGGAATAAGGTAGGGAAGAATTCAAATGCTCATTTTGACTGCCTCCAGAAGTTAGATCAGATGGCAAATTGGATTTGGTGCTAGGTCTTTCCCTTTAGGTTCTACCCCAACAATGTTTTCATTAGTTTCGCTCACTCTCGAAATCAAGCATTTTACAGCAGGTTGGAGCAGCCTGTATCTCAGCACAGGAATAAGGTAGGGAAGAATTCTAAGGCTCATTTTGACTGCCTCCAGAAGTTAGATCAGATGGCAAATTGGATTTGGTGCTAGGTCTTTCCCTTTAGGTTTTACCCCAACAATGTTTTCATTAGTTTCGCTCACTCTCGAAATCAAGCATTTTACAGCAGGTTGGAGCAGCCTGTATCTCAGCACAGGAATAAGGTAGGGAAGAATTCTAAGGATCATTTTGACTGCCTCCAGAAGTTAGATCAGATGGCAAATTGGATTTGGTGCTAGGTCTTTCCCTTTAGGTTTTACCCCAACAATGTTTTCATTAGTTTCGCTCACTCTCGAAATCAAGCATTTTACAGCAGGTTGGAGCAGCCTGTATCTCAGCACAGGAATAAGGTAGGGAAGAATTCTAAGGATCATTTTGACTGCCTCCAGAAGTTAGATCAGATGGCAAATTGGATTTGGTGCTAGGTCTTTCCCTTTAGGTTTTACCCCAACAATGTTTTCATTAGTTTCGCTCACTCTCGAAATCAAGCATTTTACAGCAGGTTGGAGCAGCCTGTATCTCAGCACAGGAATAAGGTAGGGAAGAATTCTAAGGATCATTTTGACTGCCTCCAGAAGTTAGATCAGATGGCAAATTGGATTTGGTGCTAGGTCTTTCCCTTTAGGTTTTACCCCAACAATGTTTTCATTAGTTTCGCTCACTCTCGAAATCAAGCATTTTACAGCAGGTTGGAGCAGCCTGTATCTCAGCACAGGAATAAGGTAGGGAAGAATTCTAAGGCTCATTTTGACTGCCTCCAGAAGTTAGATCAGATGGCAAATTGGATTTGGTGCTAGGTCTTTCCCTTTAGGTTTTACCCCAACAATGTTTTCATTAGTTTCGCTCACTCTCGAAATCAAGCATTTTACAGCAGGTTGGAGCAGCCTGTATCTCAGCACAGGAATAAGGTAGGGAATAATTCTAAGGATCATTTTGACTGCCTCCAGAAGTTAGATCAGATGGCAAATTGGATTTGGTGCTAGGTCTTTCCCTTTAGGTTTTACCCCAACAATGTTTTCATTAGTTTCGCTCACTCTCGAAATCAAGCATTTTACAGCAGGTTGGAGCAGCCTGTATCTCAGCACAGGAATAAGGTAGGGAAGAATTCTAAGGATCATTTTGACTGCCTCCAGAAGTTAGATCAGATGGCAAATTGGATTTGGTGCTAGGTCTTTCCCTTTAGGTTTTACCCCAACAATGTTTTCATTAGTTTCGCTCACTCTCGAAATCAAGCATTTTACAGCAGGTTGGAGCAGCCTGTATCTCAGCACAGGAATAAGGTAGGGAAGAATTCTAAGGATCATTTTGACTGCCTCCAGAAGTTAGATCAGATGGCAAATTGGATTTGGTGCTAGGTCTTTCCCTTTAGGTTTTACCCCAACAATGTTTTCATTAGTTTCGCTCACTCTCGAAATCAAGCATTTTACAGCAGGTTGGAGCAGCCTGTATCTCAGCACAGGAATAAGGTAGGGAAGAATTCTAAGGATCATTTTGACTGCCTCCAGAAGTTAGATCAGATGGCAAATTGGATTTGGTGCTAGGTCTTTCCCTTTAGGTTTTACCCCAACAATGTTTTCATTAGTTTCGCTCACTCTCGAAATCAAGCATTTTACAGCAGGTTGGAGCAGCCTGTATCTCAGCACAGGAATAAGGTAGGGAAGAATTCTAAGGATCATTTTGACTGCCTCCAGAAGTTAGATCAGATGGCCAATGCAATTTGGTGCTAGGCCTTTCCCTTTAGGTTTTACCCCAACAATGTTTTCATTAGTTTCGCTCACTCTCGAAATCAAGCATTTTACAGCAGGTTGGAGCAGCCTGTATCTCAGCACAGGAATAAGGTAGGGAAGAATTCTAAGGATCATTTTGACTGCCTCCAGAAGTTAGATCAGATGGCAAATTGGATTTGGTGCTAGGTCTTTCCCTTTAGGTTTTACCCCAACAATGTTTTCATTAGTTTCGCTCACTCTCGAAATCAAGCATTTTACAGCAGGTTGGAGCAGCCTGTATCTCAGCACAGGAATAAGGTAGGGAAGAATTCTAAGGCTCATTTTGACTGCCTCCAGAAGTTAGATCAGATGGCAAATTGGATTTGGTGCTAGGTCTTTCCCTTTAGGTTTTACCCCAACAATGTTTTCATTAGTTTCGCTCACTCTCGAAATCAAGCATTTTACAGCAGGTTGGAGCAGCCTGTATCTCAGCACAGGAATAAGGTAGGGAAGAATTCTAAGGCTCATTTTGACTGCCTCCAGAAGTTAGATCAGATGGCAAATTGGATTTGGTGCTAGGTCTTTCCCTTTAGGTTTTACCCCAACAATGTTTTCATTAGTTTCGCTCACTCTCGAAATCAAGCATTTTACAGCAGGTTGGAGCAGCCTGTATCTCAGCACAGGAATAAGGTAGGGAAGAATTCTAAGGCTCATTTTGACTGCCTCCAGAAGTTAGATCAGATGGCAAATTGGATTTGGTGCTAGGTCTTTCCCTTTAGGTTTTACCCCAACAATGTTTTCATTAGTTTCGCTCACTCTCGAAATCAAGCATTTTACAGCAGGTTGGAGCAGCCTGTATCTCAGCACAGGAATAAGGTAGGGAAGAATTCTAAGGCTCATTTTGACTGCCTCCAGAAGTTAGATCAGATGGCAAATTGGATTTGGTGCTAGGTCTTTCCCTTTAGGTTTTACCCCAACAATGTTTTCATTAGTTTCGCTCACTCTCGAAATCAAGCATTTTACAGCAGGTTGGAGCAGCCTGTATCTCAGCACAGGAATAAGGTAGGGAATAATTCTAAGGATCATTTTGACTGCCTCCAGAAGTTAGATCAGATGGCAAATTGGATTTGGTGCTAGGTCTTTCCCTTTAGGTTTTACCCCAACAATGTTTTCATTAGTTTCGCTCACTCTCGAAATCAAGCATTTTACAGCAGGTTGGAGCAGCCTGTATCTCAGCACAGGAATAAGGTAGGGAAGAATTCTAAGGATCATTTTGACTGCCTCCAGAAGTTAGATCAGATGGCAAATTGGATTTGGTGCTAGGTCTTTCCCTTTAGGTTTTACCCCAACAATGTTTTCATTAGTTTCGCTCACTCTCGAAATCAAGCATTTTACAGCAGGTTGGAGCAGCCTGTATCTCAGCACAGGAATAAGGTAGGGAAGAATTCTAAGGATCATTTTGACTGCCTCCAGAAGTTAGATCAGATGGCAAATTGGATTTGGTGCTAGGTCTTTCCCTTTAGGTTTTACCCCAACAATGTTTTCATTAGTTTCGCTCACTCTCGAAATCAAGCATTTTACAGCAGGTTGGAGCAGCCTGTATCTCAGCACAGGAATAAGGTAGGGAAGAATTCTAAGGATCATTTTGACTGCCTCCAGAAGTTAGATCAGATGGCAAATTGGATTTGGTGCTAGGTCTTTCCCTTTAGGTTTTACCCCAACAATGTTTTCATTAGTTTCGCTCACTCTCGAAATCAAGCATTTTACAGCAGGTTGGAGCAGCCTGTATCTCAGCACAGGAATAAGGTAGGGAAGAATTCTAAGGATCATTTTGACTGCCTCCAGAAGTTAGATCAGATGGCAAATTGGATTTGGTGCTAGGTCTTTCCCTTTAGGTTTTACCCCAACAATGTTTTCATTAGTTTCGCTCACTCTCGAAATCAAGCATTTTACAGCAGGTTGGAGCAGCCTGTATCTCAGCACAGGAATAAGGTAGGGAAGAATTCTAAGGCTCATTTTGACTGCCTCCAGAAGTTAGATCAGATGGCAAATTGGATTTGGTGCTAGGTCTTTCCCTTTAGGTTTTACCCCAACAATGTTTTCATTAGTTTCGCTCACTCTCGAAATCAAGCATTTTACAGCAGGTTGGAGCAGCCTGTATCTCAGCACAGGAATAAGGTAGGGAAGAATTCTAAGGCTCATTTTGACTGCCTCCAGAAGTTAGATCAGATGGCAAATTGGATTTGGTGCTAGGTCTTTCCCTTTAGGTTTTACCCCAACAATGTTTTCATTAGTTTCGCTCACTCTCGAAATCAAGCATTTTACAGCAGGTTGGAGCAGCCTGTATCTCAGCACAGGAATAAGGTAGGGAAGAATTCTAAGGCTCATTTTGACTGCCTCCAGAAGTTAGATCAGATGGCAAATTGGATTTGGTGCTAGGTCTTTCCCTTTAGGTTTTACCCCAACAATGTTTTCATTAGTTTCGCTCACTCTCGAAATCAAGCATTTTACAGCAGGTTGGAGCAGCCTGTATCTCAGCACAGGAATAAGGTAGGGAAGAATTCTAAGGCTCATTTTGACTGCCTCCAGAAGTTAGATCAGATGGCAAATTGGATTTGGTGCTAGGTCTTTCCCTTTAGGTTTTACCCCAACAATGTTTTCATTAGTTTCGCTCACTCTCGAAATCAAGCATTTTACAGCAGGTTGGAGCAGCCTGTATCTCAGCACAGGAATAAGGTAGGGAAGAATTCTAAGGATCATTTTGACTGCCTCCAGAAGTTAGATCAGATGGCAAATTGGATTTGGTGCTAGGTCTTTCCCTTTAGGTTTTACCCCAACAATGTTTTCATTAGTTTCGCTCACTCTCGAAATCAAGCATTTTACAGCAGGTTGGAGCAGCCTGTATCTCAGCACAGGAATAAGGTAGGGAAGAATTCTAAGGATCATTTTGACTGCCTCCAGAAGTTAGATCAGATGGCAAATTGGATTTGGTGCTAGGTCTTTCCCTTTAGGTTTTACCCCAACAATGTTTTCATTAGTTTCGCTCACTCTCGAAATCAAGCATTTTACAGCAGGTTGGAGCAGCCTGTATCTCAGCACAGGAATAAGGTAGGGAAGAATTCTAAGGCTCATTTTGACTGCCTCCAGAAGTTAGATCAGATGGCAAATTGGATTTGGTGCTAGGTCTTTCCCTTTAGGTTTTACCCCAACAATGTTTTCATTAGTTTCGCTCACTCTCGAAATCAAGCATTTTACAGCAGGTTGGAGCAGCCTGTATCTCAGCACAGGAATAAGGTAGGGAAGAATTCTAAGGCTCATTTTGACTGCCTCCAGAAGTTAGATCAGATGGCAAATTGGATTTGGTGCTAGGTCTTTCCCTTTAGGTTTTACCCCAACAATGTTTTCATTAGTTTCGCTCACTCTCGAAATCAAGCATTTTACAGCAGGTTGGAGCAGCCTGTATCTCAGCACAGGAATAAGGTAGGGAAGAATTCTAAGGATCATTTTGACTGCCTCCAGAAGTTAGATCAGATGGCAAATTGGATTTGGTGCTAGGTCTTTCCCTTTAGGTTTTACCCCAACAATGTTTTCATTAGTTTCGCTCACTCTCGAAATCAAGCATTTTACAGCAGGTTGGAGCAGCCTGTATCTCAGCACAGGAATAAGGTAGGGAAGAATTCTAAGGATCATTTTGACTGCCTCCAGAAGTTAGATCAGATGGCCAATGCAATTTGGTGCTAGGCCTTTCCCTTTAGGTTTTACCCCAACAATGTTTTCATTAGTTTCGCTCACTCTCGAAATCAAGCATTTTACAGCAGGTTGGAGCAGCCTGTATCTCAGCACAGGAATAAGGTAGGGAAGAATTCTAAGGATCATTTTGACTGCCTCCAGAAGTTAGATCAGATGGCAAATTGGATTTGGTGCTAGGTCTTTCCCTTTAGGTTTTACCCCAACAATGTTTTCATTAGTTTCGCTCACTCTCGAAATCAAGCATTTTACAGCAGGTTGGAGCAGCCTGTATCTCAGCACAGGAATAAGGTAGGGAAGAATTCTAAGGATCATTTTGACTGCCTCCAGAAGTTAGATCAGATGGCAAATTGGATTTGGTGCTAGGTCTTTCCCTTTAGGTTTTACCCCAACAATGTTTTCATTAGTTTCGCTCACTCTCGAAATCAAGCATTTTACAGCAGGTTGGAGCAGCCTGTATCTCAGCACAGGAATAAGGTAGGGAAGAATTCTAAGGCTCATTTTGACTGCCTCCAGAAGTTAGATCAGATGGCAAATTGGATTTGGTGCTAGGTCTTTCCCTTTAGGTTTTACCCCAACAATGTTTTCATTAGTTTCGCTCACTCTCGAAATCAAGCATTTTACAGCAGGTTGGAGCAGCCTGTATCTCAGCACAGGAATAAGGTAGGGAAGAATTCTAAGGATCATTTTGACTGCCTCCAGAAGTTAGATCAGATGGCAAATTGGATTTGGTGCTAGGTCTTTCCCTTTAGGTTTTACCCCAACAATGTTTTCATTAGTTTCGCTCACTCTCGAAATCAAGCATTTTACAGCAGGTTGGAGCAGCCTGTATCTCAGCACAGGAATAAGGTAGGGAAGAATTCTAAGGATCATTTTGACTGCCTCCAGAAGTTAGATCAGATGGCAAATTGGATTTGGTGCTAGGTCTTTCCCTTTAGGTTTTACCCCAACAATGTTTTCATTAGTTTCGCTCACTCTCGAAATCAAGCATTTTACAGCAGGTTGGAGCAGCCTGTATCTCAGCACAGGAATAAGGTAGGGAAGAATTCTAAGGATCATTTTGACTGCCTCCAGAAGTTAGATCAGATGGCAAATTGGATTTGGTGCTAGGTCTTTCCCTTTAGGTTTTACCCCAACAATGTTTTCATTAGTTTCGCTCACTCTCGAAATCAAGCATTTTACAGCAGGTTGGAGCAGCCTGTATCTCAGCACAGGAATAAGGTAGGGAAGAATTCTAAGGCTCATTTTGACTGCCTCCAGAAGTTAGATCAGATGGCAAATTGGATTTGGTGCTAGGTCTTTCCCTTTAGGTTTTACCCCAACAATGTTTTCATTAGTTTCGCTCACTCTCGAAATCAAGCATTTTACAGCAGGTTGGAGCAGCCTGTATCTCAGCACAGGAATAAGGTAGGGAAGAATTCTAAGGATCATTTTGACTGCCTCCAGAAGTTAGATCAGATGGCAAATTGGATTTGGTGCTAGGTCTTTCCCTTTAGGTTTTACCCCAACAATGTTTTCATTAGTTTCGCTCACTCTCGAAATCAAGCATTTTACAGCAGGTTGGAGCAGCCTGTATCTCAGCACAGGAATAAGGTAGGGAAGAATTCTAAGGATCATTTTGACTGCCTCCAGAAGTTAGATCAGATGGCAAATTGGATTTGGTGCTAGGTCTTTCCCTTTAGGTTTTACCCCAACAATGTTTTCATTAGTTTCGCTCACTCTCGAAATCAAGCATTTTACAGCAGGTTGGAGCAGCCTGTATCTCAGCACAGGAATAAGGTAGGGAAGAATTCTAAGGATCATTTTGACTGCCTCCAGAAGTTAGATCAGATGGCAAATTGGATTTGGTGCTAGGTCTTTCCCTTTAGGTTTTACCCCAACAATGTTTTCATTAGTTTCGCTCACTCTCGAAATCAAGCATTTTACAGCAGGTTGGAGCAGCCTGTATCTCAGCACAGGAATAAGGTAGGGAAGAATTCTAAGGCTCATTTTGACTGCCTCCAGAAGTTAGATCAGATGGCAAATTGGATTTGGTGCTAGGTCTTTCCCTTTAGGTTTTACCCCAACAATGTTTTCATTAGTTTCGCTCACTCTCGAAATCAAGCATTTTACAGCAGGTTGGAGCAGCCTGTATCTCAGCACAGGAATAAGGTAGGGAAGAATTCTAAGGATCATTTTGACTGCCTCCAGAAGTTAGATCAGATGGCAAATTGGATTTGGTGCTAGGTCTTTCCCTTTAGGTTTTACCCCAACAATGTTTTCATTAGTTTCGCTCACTCTCGAAATCAAGCATTTTACAGCAGGTTGGAGCAGCCTGTATCTCAGCACAGGAATAAGGTAGGGAAGAATTCTAAGGATCATTTTGACTGCCTCCAGAAGTTAGATCAGATGGCAAATTGGATTTGGTGCTAGGTCTTTCCCTTTAGGTTTTACCCCAACAATGTTTTCATTAGTTTCGCTCACTCTCGAAATCAAGCATTTTACAGCAGGTTGGAGCAGCCTGTATCTCAGCACAGGAATAAGGTAGGGAAGAATTCTAAGGATCATTTTGACTGCCTCCAGAAGTTAGATCAGATGGCAAATTGGATTTGGTGCTAGGTCTTTCCCTTTAGGTTTTACCCCAACAATGTTTTCATTAGTTTCGCTCACTCTCGAAATCAAGCATTTTACAGCAGGTTGGAGCAGCCTGTATCTCAGCACAGGAATAAGGTAGGGAAGAATTCTAAGGATCATTTTGACTGCCTCCAGAAGTTAGATCAGATGGCAAATTGGATTTGGTGCTAGGTCTTTCCCTTTAGGTTTTACCCCAACAATGTTTTCATTAGTTTCGCTCACTCTCGAAATCAAGCATTTTACAGCAGGTTGGAGCAGCCTGTATCTCAGCACAGGAATAAGGTAGGGAAGAATTCTAAGGCTCATTTTGACTGCCTCCAGAAGTTAGATCAGATGGCAAATTGGATTTGGTGCTAGGTCTTTCCCTTTAGGTTTTACCCCAACAATGTTTTCATTAGTTTCGCTCACTCTCGAAATCAAGCATTTTACAGCAGGTTGGAGCAGCCTGTATCTCAGCACAGGAATAAGGTAGGGAAGAATTCTAAGGATCATTTTGACTGCCTCCAGAAGTTAGATCAGATGGCAAATTGGATTTGGTGCTAGGTCTTTCCCTTTAGGTTTTACCCCAACAATGTTTTCATTAGTTTCGCTCACTCTCGAAATCAAGCATTTTACAGCAGGTTGGAGCAGCCTGTATCTCAGCACAGGAATAAGGTAGGGAAGAATTCTAAGGATCATTTTGACTGCCTCCAGAAGTTAGATCAGATGGCAAATTGGATTTGGTGCTAGGTCTTTCCCTTTAGGTTTTACCCCAACAATGTTTTCATTAGTTTCGCTCACTCTCGAAATCAAGCATTTTACAGCAGGTTGGAGCAGCCTGTATCTCAGCACAGGAATAAGGTAGGGAAGAATTCTAAGGATCATTTTGACTGCCTCCAGAAGTTAGATCAGATGGCAAATTGGATTTGGTGCTAGGTCTTTCCCTTTAGGTTTTACCCCAACAATGTTTTCATTAGTTTCGCTCACTCTCGAAATCAAGCATTTTACAGCAGGTTGGAGCAGCCTGTATCTCAGCACAGGAATAAGGTAGGGAAGAATTCTAAGGATCATTTTGACTGCCTCCAGAAGTTAGATCAGATGGCAAATTGGATTTGGTGCTAGGTCTTTCCCTTTAGGTTTTACCCCAACAATGTTTTCATTAGTTTCGCTCACTCTCGAAATCAAGCATTTTACAGCAGGTTGGAGCAGCCTGTATCTCAGCACAGGAATAAGGTAGGGAAGAATTCTAAGGCTCATTTTGACTGCCTCCAGAAGTTAGATCAGATGGCAAATTGGATTTGGTGCTAGGTCTTTCCCTTTAGGTTTTACCCCAACAATGTTTTCATTAGTTTCGCTCACTCTCGAAATCAAGCATTTTACAGCAGGTTGGAGCAGCCTGTATCTCAGCACAGGAATAAGGTAGGGAAGAATTCTAAGGATCATTTTGACTGCCTCCAGAAGTTAGATCAGATGGCAAATTGGATTTGGTGCTAGGTCTTTCCCTTTAGGTTTTACCCCAACAATGTTTTCATTAGTTTCGCTCACTCTCGAAATCAAGCATTTTACAGCAGGTTGGAGCAGCCTGTATCTCAGCACAGGAATAAGGTAGGGAAGAATTCTAAGGCTCATTTTGACTGCCTCCAGAAGTTAGATCAGATGGCAAATTGGATTTGGTGCTAGGTCTTTCCCTTTAGGTTTTACCCCAACAATGTTTTCATTAGTTTCGCTCACTCTCGAAATCAAGCATTTTACAGCAGGTTGGAGCAGCCTGTATCTCAGCACAGGAATAAGGTAGGGAAGAATTCTAAGGATCATTTTGACTGCCTCCAGAAGTTAGATCAGATGGCAAATTGGATTTGGTGCTAGGTCTTTCCCTTTAGGTTTTACCCCAACAATGTTTTCATTAGTTTCGCTCACTCTCGAAATCAAGCATTTTACAGCAGGTTGGAGCAGCCTGTATCTCAGCACAGGAATAAGGTAGGGAAGAATTCTAAGGATCATTTTGACTGCCTCCAGAAGTTAGATCAGATGGCAAATTGGATTTGGTGCTAGGTCTTTCCCTTTAGGTTTTACCCCAACAATGTTTTCATTAGTTTCGCTCACTCTCGAAATCAAGCATTTTACAGCAGGTTGGAGCAGCCTGTATCTCAGCACAGGAATAAGGTAGGGAAGAATTCTAAGGCTCATTTTGACTGCCTCCAGAAGTTAGATCAGATGGCAAATTGGATTTGGTGCTAGGTCTTTCCCTTTAGGTTTTACCCCAACAATGTTTTCATTAGTTTCGCTCACTCTCGAAATCAAGCATTTTACAGCAGGTTGGAGCAGCCTGTATCTCAGCACAGGAATAAGGTAGGGAAGAATTCTAAGGCTCATTTTGACTGCCTCCAGAAGTTAGATCAGATGGCAAATTGGATTTGGTGCTAGGTCTTTCCCTTTAGGTTTTACCCCAACAATGTTTTCATTAGTTTCGCTCACTCTCGAAATCAAGCATTTTACAGCAGGTTGGAGCAGCCTGTATCTCAGCACAGGAATAAGGTAGGGAAGAATTCTAAGGATCATTTTGACTGCCTCCAGAAGTTAGATCAGATGGCAAATTGGATTTGGTGCTAGGTCTTTCCCTTTAGGTTTTACCCCAACAATGTTTTCATTAGTTTCGCTCACTCTCGAAATCAAGCATTTTACAGCAGGTTGGAGCAGCCTGTATCTCAGCACAGGAATAAGGTAGGGAAGAATTCTAAGGCTCATTTTGACTGCCTCCAGAAGTTAGATCAGATGGCAAATTGGATTTGGTGCTAGGTCTTTCCCTTTAGGTTTTACCCCAACAATGTTTTCATTAGTTTCGCTCACTCTCGAAATCAAGCATTTTACAGCAGGTTGGAGCAGCCTGTATCTCAGCACAGGAATAAGGTAGGGAAGAATTCTAAGGCTCATTTTGACTGCCTCCAGAAGTTAGATCAGATGGCAAATTGGATTTGGTGCTAGGTCTTTCCCTTTAGGTTTTACCCCAACAATGTTTTCATTAGTTTCGCTCACTCTCGAAATCAAGCATTTTACAGCAGGTTGGAGCAGCCTGT
>NW_027145020.1:0-29277 GCF_026170545.1 Melanerpes formicivorus
GCACAGGAATAAGGTAGGGAAGAATTCTAAGGATCATTTTGACTGCCTCCAGAAGTTAGATCAGATGGCAAATTGGATTTGGTGCTAGGTCTTTCCCTTTAGGTTTTACCCCAACAATGTTTTCATTAGTTTCGCTCACTCTCGAAATCAAGCATTTTACAGCAGGTTGGAGCAGCCTGTATCTCAGCACAGGAATAAGGTAGGGAAGAATTCAAATACTCATTTTGACTGCCTCCAGAAGTTAGATCAGATGGCAAATTGGATTTGGTGCTAGGTCTTTCCCTTTAGGTTTTACCCCAACAATGTTTTCATTAGTTTCGCTCACTCTCGAAATCAAGCATTTTACAGCAGGTTGGAGCAGCCTGTATCTCAGCACAGGAATAAGGTAGGGAAGAATTCAAATACTCATTTTGACTGCCTCCAGAAGTTAGATCAGATGGCAAATTGGATTTGGTGCTAGGTCTTTCCCTTTAGGTTTTACCCCAACAATGTTTTCATTAGTTTCGCTCACTCTCGAAATCAAGCATTTTACAGCAGGTTGGAGCAGCCTGTATCTCAGCACAGGAATAAGGTAGGGAAGAATTCTAAGGATCATTTTGACTGCCTCCAGAAGTTAGATCAGATGGCAAATTGGATTTGGTTCTAGGTCTTTCCCTTTAGGTTTTACCCCAACAATGTTTTCATTAGTTTCGCTCACTCTCGAAATCAAGCATTTTACAGCAGGTTGGAGCAGCCTGTATCTCAGCACAGGAATAAGGTAGGGAAGAATTCTAAGGATCATTTTGACTGCCTCCAGAAGTTAGATCAGATGGCAAATTGGATTTGGTGCTAGGTCTTTCCCTTTAGGTTTTACCCCAACAATGTTTTCATTAGTTTCGCTCACTCTCGAAATCAAGCATTTTACAGCAGGTTGGAGCAGCCTGTATCTCAGCACAGGAATAAGGTAGGGAAGAATTCTAAGGATCATTTTGACTGCCTCCAGAAGTTAGATCAGATGGCAAATTGGATTTGGTGCTAGGTCTTTCCCTTTAGGTTTTACCCCAACAATGTTTTCATTAGTTTCGCTCACTCTCGAAATCAAGCATTTTACAGCAGGTTGGAGCAGCCTGTATCTCAGCACAGGAATAAGGTAGGGAAGAATTCTAAGGATCATTTTGACTGCCTCCAGAAGTTAGATCAGATGGCAAATTGGATTTGGTGCTAGGTCTTTCCCTTTAGGTTTTACCCCAACAATGTTTTCATTAGTTTCGCTCACTCTCGAAATCAAGCATTTTACAGCAGGTTGGAGCAGCCTGTATCTCAGCACAGGAATAAGGTAGGGAAGAATTCTAAGGATCATTTTGACTGCCTCCAGAAGTTAGATCAGATGGCAAATTGGATTTGGTGCTAGGTCTTTCCCTTTAGGTTTTACCCCAACAATGTTTTCATTAGTTTCGCTCACTCTCGAAATCAAGCATTTTACAGCAGGTTGGAGCAGCCTGTATCTCAGCACAGGAATAAGGTAGGGAAGAATTCTAAGGATCATTTTGACTGCCTCCAGAAGTTAGATCAGATGGCAAATTGGATTTGGTGCTAGGTCTTTCCCTTTAGGTTTTACCCCAACAATGTTTTCATTAGTTTCGCTCACTCTCGAAATCAAGCATTTTACAGCAGGTTGGAGCAGCCTGTATCTCAGCACAGGAATAAGGTAGGGAAGAATTCTAAGGATCATTTTGACTGCCTCCAGAAGTTAGATCAGATGGCAAATTGGATTTGGTGCTAGGTCTTTCCCTTTAGGTTTTACCCCAACAATGTTTTCATTAGTTTCGCTCACTCTCGAAATCAAGCATTTTACAGCAGGTTGGAGCAGCCTGTATCTCAGCACAGGAATAAGGTAGGGAAGAATTCTAAGGCTCATTTTGACTGCCTCCAGAAGTTAGATCAGATGGCAAATTGGATTTGGTGCTAGGTCTTTCCCTTTAGGTTTTACCCCAACAATGTTTTCATTAGTTTCGCTCACTCTCGAAATCAAGCATTTTACAGCAGGTTGGAGCAGCCTGTATCTCAGCACAGGAATAAGGTAGGGAAGAATTCTAAGGATCATTTTGACTGCCTCCAGAAGTTAGATCAGATGGCAAATTGGATTTGGTGCTAGGTCTTTCCCTTTAGGTTTTACCCCAACAATGTTTTCATTAGTTTCGCTCACTCTCGAAATCAAGCATTTTACAGCAGGTTGGAGCAGCCTGTATCTCAGCACAGGAATAAGGTAGGGAAGAATTCTAAGGATCATTTTGACTGCCTCCAGAAGTTAGATCAGATGGCAAATTGGATTTGGTGCTAGGTCTTTCCCTTTAGGTTTTACCCCAACAATGTTTTCATTAGTTTCGCTCACTCTCGAAATCAAGCATTTTACAGCAGGTTGGAGCAGCCTGTATCTCAGCACAGGAATAAGGTAGGGAAGAATTCTAAGGATCATTTTGACTGCCTCCAGAAGTTAGATCAGATGGCAAATTGGATTTGGTGCTAGGTCTTTCCCTTTAGGTTTTACCCCAACAATGTTTTCATTAGTTTCGCTCACTCTCGAAATCAAGCATTTTACAGCAGGTTGGAGCAGCCTGTATCTCAGCACAGGAATAAGGTAGGGAAGAATTCTAAGGATCATTTTGACTGCCTCCAGAAGTTAGATCAGATGGCAAATTGGATTTGGTGCTAGGTCTTTCCCTTTAGGTTTTACCCCAACAATGTTTTCATTAGTTTCGCTCACTCTCGAAATCAAGCATTTTACAGCAGGTTGGAGCAGCCTGTATCTCAGCACAGGAATAAGGTAGGGAAGAATTCTAAGGATCATTTTGACTGCCTCCAGAAGTTAGATCAGATGGCAAATTGGATTTGGTGCTAGGTCTTTCCCTTTAGGTTTTACCCCAACAATGTTTTCATTAGTTTCGCTCACTCTCGAAATCAAGCATTTTACAGCAGGTTGGAGCAGCCTGTATCTCAGCACAGGAATAAGGTAGGGAAGAATTCTAAGGCTCATTTTGACTGCCTCCAGAAGTTAGATCAGATGGCAAATTGGATTTGGTGCTAGGTCTTTCCCTTTAGGTTTTACCCCAACAATGTTTTCATTAGTTTCGCTCACTCTCGAAATCAAGCATTTTACAGCAGGTTGGAGCAGCCTGTATCTCAGCACAGGAATAAGGTAGGGAAGAATTCTAAGGATCATTTTGACTGCCTCCAGAAGTTAGATCAGATGGCAAATTGGATTTGGTGCTAGGTCTTTCCCTTTAGGTTTTACCCCAACAATGTTTTCATTAGTTTCGCTCACTCTCGAAATCAAGCATTTTACAGCAGGTTGGAGCAGCCTGTATCTCAGCACAGGAATAAGGTAGGGAAGAATTCTAAGGATCATTTTGACTGCCTCCAGAAGTTAGATCAGATGGCAAATTGGATTTGGTGCTAGGTCTTTCCCTTTAGGTTTTACCCCAACAATGTTTTCATTAGTTTCGCTCACTCTCGAAATCAAGCATTTTACAGCAGGTTGGAGCAGCCTGTATCTCAGCACAGGAATAAGGTAGGGAAGAATTCTAAGGATCATTTTGACTGCCTCCAGAAGTTAGATCAGATGGCAAATTGGATTTGGTGCTAGGTCTTTCCCTTTAGGTTTTACCCCAACAATGTTTTCATTAGTTTCGCTCACTCTCGAAATCAAGCATTTTACAGCAGGTTGGAGCAGCCTGTATCTCAGCACAGGAATAAGGTAGGGAAGAATTCTAAGGATCATTTTGACTGCCTCCAGAAGTTAGATCAGATGGCAAATTGGATTTGGTGCTAGGTCTTTCCCTTTAGGTTTTACCCCAACAATGTTTTCATTAGTTTCGCTCACTCTCGAAATCAAGCATTTTACAGCAGGTTGGAGCAGCCTGTATCTCAGCACAGGAATAAGGTAGGGAAGAATTCTAAGGATCATTTTGACTGCCTCCAGAAGTTAGATCAGATGGCAAATTGGATTTGGTGCTAGGTCTTTCCCTTTAGGTTTTACCCCAACAATGTTTTCATTAGTTTCGCTCACTCTCGAAATCAAGCATTTTACAGCAGGTTGGAGCAGCCTGTATCTCAGCACAGGAATAAGGTAGGGAAGAATTCTAAGGATCATTTTGACTGCCTCCAGAAGTTAGATCAGATGGCAAATTGGATTTGGTGCTAGGTCTTTCCCTTTAGGTTTTACCCCAACAATGTTTTCATTAGTTTCGCTCACTCTCGAAATCAAGCATTTTACAGCAGGTTGGAGCAGCCTGTATCTCAGCACAGGAATAAGGTAGGGAAGAATTCTAAGGATCATTTTGACTGCCTCCAGAAGTTAGATCAGATGGCAAATTGGATTTGGTGCTAGGTCTTTCCCTTTAGGTTTTACCCCAACAATGTTTTCATTAGTTTCGCTCACTCTGGAAATCAAGCATTTTACAGCAGGTTGGAGCAGCCTGTATCTCAGCACAGGAATAAGGTAGGGAAGAATTCTAAGGATCATTTTGACTGCCTCCAGAAGTTAGATCAGATGGCAAATTGGATTTGGTGCTAGGTCTTTCCCTTTAGGTTTTACCCCAACAATGTTTTCATTAGTTTCGCTCACTCTCGAAATCAAGCATTTTACAGCAGGTTGGAGCAGCCTGTATCTCAGCACAGGAATAAGGTAGGGAAGAATTCTAAGGATCATTTTGACTGCCTCCAGAAGTTAGATCAGATGGCCAATGCAATTTGGTGCTAGGTCTTTCCCTTTAGGTTTTACCCCAACAATGTTTTCATTAGTTTCGCTCACTCTCGAAATCAAGCATTTTACAGCAGGTTGGAGCAGCCTGTATCTCAGCACAGGAATAAGGTAGGGAAGAATTCTAAGGATCATTTTGACTGCCTCCAGAAGTTAGATCAGATGGCAAATTGGATTTGGTGCTAGGTCTTTCCCTTTAGGTTTTACCCCAACAATGTTTTCATTAGTTTCGCTCACTCTCGAAATCAAGCATTTTACAGCAGGTTGGAGCAGCCTGTATCTCAGCACAGGAATAAGGTAGGGAAGAATTCTAAGGATCATTTTGACTGCCTCCAGAAGTTAGATCAGATGGCAAATTGGATTTGGTGCTAGGCCATTCCCTTTAGGTTTTACCCCAACAATGTTTTCATTAGATTCGCTCACTCTCGAAATCAAGCATTTTACAGCAGGTTGGAGCAGCCTGTATCTCAGCAGAGGAATAAGGTAGGGAAGAATTCAAAGGATCATTTTGACTGCCTCCAGAAGTTAGATCAGATGGCAAATTGGATTTGGTGCTAGGTCTTTCCCTTTAGGTTTTACCCCAACAATGTTTTCATTAGTTTCGCTCACTCTTGAAATCAAGCATTTTACAGCAGGTTGGAGCAGCCTGTATCTCAGCACAGGAATAAGGTAGGGAAGAATTCAAATACTCATTTTGACTGCCTCCAGAAGTTAGATCAGATGGCCAATGCAATTTGGTGCTAGGTCTTTCCCTTTAGGTTTTACCCCAACAATGTTTTCATTAGTTTCGCTCACTCTCGAAATCAAGCATTTTACAGCAGGTTGGAGCAGCCTGTATCTCAGCACAGGAATAAGGTAGGGAAGAATTCTAAGGATCATTTTGACTGCCTCCAGAAGTTAGATCAGATGGCCAATGCAATTTGGTGCTAGGTCTTTCCCTTTAGGTTTTACCCCAACAATGTTTTCATTAGTTTCGCTCACTCTCGAAATCAAGCATTTTACAGCAGGTTGGAGCAGCCTGTATCTCAGCAGAGGAATAAGGTAGGGAAGAATTCAAATACTCATTTTGACTGCCTCCAGAAGTTAGATCAGATGGCAAATTGGATTTGGTGCTAGGTCTTTCCCTTTAGGTTTTACCCCAACAATGTTTTCATTAGTTTCGCTCACTCTCGAAATCAAGCATTTTACAGCAGGTTGGAGCAGCCTGTATCTCAGCACAGGAATAAGGTAGGGAAGAATTCTAAGGATCATTTTGACTGCCTCCAGAAGTTAGATCAGATGGCAAATTGGATTTGGTGCTAGGCCTTTCCCTTTAGGTTTTACCCCAACAATGTTTTCATTAGTTTCGCTCACTCTCGAAATCAAGCATTTTACAGCAGGTTGGAGCAGCCTGTATCTCAGCACAGGAATAAGGTAGGGAAGAATTCTAAGGATCATTTTGACTGCCTCCAGAAGTTAGATCAGATGGCAAATTGGATTTGGTGCTAGGCCGTTCCCTTTAGGTTTTACCCCAACAATGTTTTCATTAGTTTCGCTCACTCTCGAAATCAAGCATTTTACAGCAGGTTGGAGCAGCCTGTATCTCAGCACAGGAATAAGGTAGGGAAGAATTCTAAGGATCATTTTGACTGCCTCCAGAAGTTAGATCAGATGGCAAATTGGATTTGGTGCTAGGTCTTTCCCTTTAGGTTTTACCCCAACAATGTTTTCATTAGTTTCGCTCACTCTCGAAATCAAGCATTTTACAGCAGGTTGGAGCAGCCTGTATCTCAGCACAGGAATAAGGTAGGGAAGAATTCTAAGGATCATTTTGACTGCCTCCAGAAGTTAGATCAGATGGCAAATTGGATTTGGTGCTAGGTCTTTCCCTTTAGGTTTTACCCCAACTATGTTTTCATTAGTTTCGCTCACTCTCGAAATCAAGCATTTTACAGCAGGTTGGAGCAGCCTGTATCTCAGCACAGGAATAAGGTAGGGAAGAATTCAAATACTCATTTTGACTGCCTCCAGAAGTTAGATCAGATGGCAAATTGGATTTGGTGCTAGGTCTTTCCCTTTAGGTTTTACCCCAACAATGTTTTCATTAGTTTCGCTCACTCTCGAAATCAAGCATTTTACAGCAGGTTGGAGCAGCCTGTATCTCAGCACAGGAATAAGGTAGGGAAGAATTCTAAGGATCATTTTGACTGCCTCCAGAAGTTGGATCAGATGGCAAATTGGATTTGGTGCTAGGTCTTTCCCTTTAGGTTTTACCCCAACAATGTTTTTCATTAGTTTCGCTCACTCTCGAAATCAAGCATTTTATAGCAGGTTGGAGCAGCCTGTATCTCAGCACAGGAATAAGGTAGGGAAGAATTCTAAGGATCATTTTGACTGCCTCCAGAAGATAGATCAGATGCAAATTGGGTTTGGTGCTAGGCCTTTCCCTTTAGGTTTTACCCCAACAATGTTTTCATTAGTTTCGCTCACTCTCGAAATCAAGCATTTTACAGCAGGTTGGAGCAGCCTGTATCTCAGCACAGGAATAAGGTAGGGAAGAATTCAAATACTCATTTTGACTGCCTCCAGAAGTTAGATCAGATGGCAAATTGGATTTGGTGCTAGGTCTTTCCCTTTAGGTTTTACCCCAACAATGTTTTCATTAGTTTCGCTCACTCTCGAAATCAAGCATTTTACAGCAGGTTGGAGCAGCCTGTATCTCAGCACAGGAATAAGGTAGGGAAGAATTCTAAGGATCATTTTGACTGCCTCCAGAAGTTAGATCAGATGGCAAATTGGATTTGGTGCTAGGTCTTTCCCTTTAGGTTTTACCCCAACAATGTTTTCATTAGTTTCGCTCACTCTCGAAATCAAGCATTTTACAGCAGGTTGGAGCAGCCTGTATCTCAGCACAGGAATAAGGTAGGGAAGAATTCTAAGGATCATTTTGACTGCCTCCAGAAGTTAGATCAGATGGCAAATTGGATTTGGTGCTAGGTCTTTCCCTTTAGGTTTTACCCCAACAATGTTTTCATTAGTTTCGCTCACTCTCGAAATCAAGCATTTTACAGCAGGTTGGAGCAGCCTGTATCTCAACACAGGAATAAGGTAGGGAAGAATTCTAAGGATCATTTTGACTGCCTCCAGAAGTTAGATCAGATGGCCAATGCAATTTGGTGCTAGGTCTTTCCCTTTAGGTTTTACCCCAACAATGTTTTCATTAGTTTCGCTCACTCTCGAAATCAAGCATTTTACAGCAGGTTGGAGCAGCCTGTATCTCAGCACAGGAATAAGGTAGGGAAGAATTCTAAGGATCATTTTGACTGCCTCCAGAAGTTAGATCAGATGGCCAATGCAATTTGGTGCTAGGTCTTTCCCTTTAGGTTTTACCCCAACAATGTTTTCATTAGTTTCGCTCACTCTCGAAATCAAGCATTTTACAGCAGGTTGGAGCAGCCTGTATCTCAGCACAGGAATAAGGTAGGGAAGAATTCAAATACTCATTTTGACTGCCTCCAGAAGTTAGATCAGATGGCAAATTGGATTTGGTGCTAGGTCTTTCCCTTTAGGTTTTACCCCAACAATGTTTTCATTAGTTTCGCTCACTCTCGAAATCAAGCATTTTACAGCAGGTTGGAGCAGCCTGTATCTCAGCACAGGAATAAGGTAGGGAAGAATTCTAAGGATCATTTTGACTGCCTCCAGAAGTTAGATCAGATGGCAAATTGGATTTGGTGCTAGGTCTTTCCCTTTAGGTTTTACCCCAACAATGTTTTCATTAGTTTCGCTCACTCTCGAAATCAAGCATTTTACAGCAGGTTGGAGCAGCCTGTATCTCAGCACAGGAATAAGGTAGGGAAGAATTCAAATACTCATTTTGACTGCCTCCAGAAGTTAGATCAAATGGCAAATTGGATTTGGTGCTAGGTCTTTCGCTTTAGGTTTTACCCCAACAATGTTTTCATTAGTTTCGCTCACTCTCGAAATCAAGCATTTTACAGCAGGTTGGAGCAGCCTGTATCTCAGCACAGGAATAAGGTAGGGAAGAATTCTAAGGATCATTTTGACTGCCTCCAGAAGTTGGATCAGATGGCAAATTGGATTTGGTGCTAGGTCTTTCCCTTTAGGTTTTACCCCAACAATGTTTTCATTAGTTTCGCTCACTCTCGAAATCAAGCATTTTACAGCAGGTTGGAGCAGCCTGTATCTCAGCACAGGAATAAGGTAGGGAAGAATTCTAAGGATCATTTTGACTGCCTCCAGAAGTTAGATCAGATGGCCAATGCAATTTGGTGCTAGGTCTTTCCCTTTAGGTTTTACCCCAACAATGTTTTCATTAGTTTCGCTCACTCTCGAAATCAAGCATTTTACAGCAGGTTGGAGCAGCCTGTATCTCAGCACAGGAATAAGGTAGGGAAGAATTCTAAGGATCATTTTGACTGCCTCCAGAAGTTAGATCAGATGGCAAATTGGATTTGGTGCTAGGTCTTTCCCTTTAGGTTTTACCCCAACAATGTTTTCATTAGTTTCGCTCACTCTCGAAATCAAGCATTTTACAGCAGGTTGGAGCAGCCTGTATCTCAGCACAGGAATAAGGTAGGGAAGAATTCTAAGGATCATTTTGACTGCCTCCAGAAGTTAGATCAGATGGCAAATTGGATTTGGTGCTAGGCCGTTCCCTTTAGGTTTTACCCCAACAATGTTTTCATTAGTTTCGCTCACTCTCGAAATCAAGCATTTTACAGCAGGTTGGAGCAGCCTGTATCTCAGCACAGGAATAAGGTAGGGAAGAATTCTAAGGATCATTTTGACTGCCTCCAGAAGTTAGATCAGATGGCAAATTGGATTTGGTGCTAGGTCTTTCCCTTTAGGTTTTACCCCAACAATGTTTTCATTAGTTTCGCTCACTCTCGAAATCAAGCATTTTACAGCAGGTTGGAGCAGCCTGTATCTCAGCACAGGAATAAGGTAGGGAAGAATTCTAAGGATCATTTTGACTGCCTCCAGAAGTTAGATCAGATGGCAAATTGGATTTGGTGCTAGGTCTTTCCCTTTAGGTTTTACCCCAACAATGTTTTCATTAGTTTCGCTCACTCTCGAAATCAAGCATTTTACAGCAGGTTGGAGCAGCCTGTATCTCAGCACAGGAATAAGGTAGGGAAGAATTCTAAGGATCATTTTGACTGCCTCCAGAAGTTAGATCAGATGGCAAATTGGATTTGGTGCTAGGTCTTTCCCTTTAGGTTTTACCCCAACAATGTTTTCATTAGTTTCGCTCACTCTCGAAATCAAGCATTTTACAGCAGGTTGGAGCAGCCTGTATCTCAGCAGAGGAATAAGGTAGGGAAGAATTCAAATACTCATTTTGACTGCCTCCAGAAGTTAGATCAGATGGCAAATTGGATTTGGTGCTAGGTCTTTCCCTTTAGGTTTTACCCCAACAATGTTTTCATTAGTTTCGCTCACTCTCGAAATCAAGCATTTTACAGCAGGTTGGAGCAGCCTGTATCTCAGCACAGGAATAAGGTAGGGAAGAATTCTAAGGATCATTTTGACTGCCTCCAGAAGTTAGATCAGATGGCAAATTGGATTTGGTGCTAGGTCTTTCCCTTTAGGTTTTACCCCAACAATGTTTTCATTAGTTTCGCTCACTCTCGAAATCAAGCATTTTACAGCAGGTTGGAGCAGCCTGTATCTCAGCACAGGAATAAGGTAGGGAAGAATTCTAAGGATCATTTTGACTGCCTCCAGAAGTTAGATCAGATGGCAAATTGGATTTGGTGCTAGGTCTTTCCCTTTAGGTTTTACCCCAACAATGTTTTCATTAGTTTCGCTCACTCTCGAAATCAAGCATTTTACAGCAGGTTGGAGCAGCCTGTATCTCAGCACAGGAATAAGGTAGGGAAGAATTCTAAGGATCATTTTGACTGCCTCCAGAAGTTAGATCAGATGGCAAATTGGATTTGGTGCTAGGTCTTTCCCTTTAGGTTTTACCCCAACAATGTTTTCATTAGTTTCGCTCACTCTCGAAATCAAGCATTTTACAGCAGGTTGGAGCAGCCTGTATCTCAGCACAGGAATAAGGTAGGGAAGAATTCAAATACTCATTTTGACTGCCTCCAGAAGTTAGATCAGATGGCAAATTGGATTTGGTGCTAGGTCTTTCCCTTTAGGTTTTACCCCAACAATGTTTTCATTAGTTTCGCTCACTCTCGAAATCAAGCATTTTACAGCAGGTTGGAGCAGCCTGTATCTCAGCACAGGAATAAGGTAGGGAAGAATTCTAAGGATCATTTTGACTGCCTCCAGAAGTTAGATCAGATGGCAAATTGGATTTGGTGCTAGGTCTTTCCCTTTAGGTTTTACCCCAACAATGTTTTCATTAGTTTCGCTCACTCTCGAAATCAAGCATTTTACAGCAGGTTGGAGCAGCCTGTATCTCAGCACAGGAATAAGGTAGGGAAGAATTCTAAGGATCATTTTGACTGCCTCCAGAAGTTAGATCAGATGGCAAATTGGATTTGGTGCTAGGTCTTTCCCTTTAGGTTTTACCCCAACAATGTTTTCATTAGTTTCGCTCACTCTCGAAATCAAGCATTTTACAGCAGGTTGGAGCAGCCTGTATCTCAGCACAGGAATAAGGTAGGGAAGAATTCTAAGGATCATTTTGACTGCCTCCAGAAGTTAGATCAGATGGCCAAGGCAATTTGGTGCTAGGTCTTTCCCTTTAGGTTTTACCCCAACAATGTTTTCATTAGTTTCGCTCACTCTCGAAATCAAGCATTTTACAGCAGGTTGGAGCAGCCTGTATCTCAGCACAGGAATAAGGTAGGGAAGAATTCTAAGGATCATTTTGACTGCCTCCAGAAGTTAGATCAGATGGCAAATTGGATTTGGTGCTAGGTCTTTCCCTTTAGGTTTTACCCCAACAATGTTTTCATTAGTTTCGCTCACTCTCGAAATCAAGCATTTTACAGCAGGTTGGAGCAGCCTGTATCTCAGCACAGGAATAAGGTAGGGAAGAATTCTAAGGATCATTTTGACTGCCTCCAGAAGTTAGATCAGATGGCAAATTGGATTTGGTGCTAGGTCTTTCCCTTTAGGTTTTACCCCAACAATGTTTTCATTAGTTTCGCTCACTCTCGAAATCAAGCATTTTACAGCAGGTTGGAGCAGCCTGTATCTCAGCACAGGAATAAGGTAGGGAAGAATTCTAAGGATCATTTTGACTGCCTCCAGAAGTTAGATCAGATGGCAAATTGGATTTGGTGCTAGGTCTTTCCCTTTAGGTTTTACCCCAACAATGTTTTCATTAGTTTCGCTCACTCTCGAAATCAAGCATTTTACAGCAGGTTGGAGCAGCCTGTATCTCAGCACAGGAATAAGGTAGGGAAGAATTCTAAGGATCATTTTGACTGCCTCCAGAAGTTAGATCAGATGGCAAATTGGATTTGGTGCTAGGCCTTTCCCTTTAGGTTTTACCCCAACAATGTTTTCATTAGTTTTGCTCACTCTCGAAATCAAGCATTTTACAGCAGGTTGGAGCAGCCTGTATCTCAGCACAGGAATAAGGTAGGGAAGAATTCTAAGGATCATGTTGACTGCCTCCAGAAGTTAGATCAGATGGCAAATTGGATTTGGTGCTAGGTCTTTCCCTTTAGGTTTTACCCCAACAATGTTTTCATTAGTTTCGCTCACTCTCGAAATCAAGCATTTTACAGCAGGTTGGAGCAGCCTGTATCTCAGCACAGGAATAAGGTAGGGAAGAATTCTAAGGATCATTTTGACTGCCTCCAGAAGTTAGATCAGATGGCAAATTGGATTTGGTGCTAGGTCTTTCCCTTTAGGTTTTACCCCAACAATGTTTTCATTAGTTTCGCTCACTCTCGAAATCAAGCATTTTACAGCAGGTTGGAGCAGCCTGTATCTCAGCACAGGAATAAGGTAGGGAAGAATTCTAAGGATCATTTTGACTGCCTCCAGAAGTTAGATCAGATGGCAAATTGGATTTGGTGCTAGGTCTTTCCCTTTAGGTTTTACCCCAACAATGTTTTCATTAGTTTCGCTCACTCTCGAAATCAAGCATTTTACAGCAGGTTGGAGCAGCCTGTATCTCAGCACAGGAATAAGGTAGGGAAGAATTCTAAGGATCATTTTGACTGCCTCCAGAAGTTAGATCAGATGGCAAATTGGATTTGGTGCTAGGTCTTTCCCTTTAGGTTTTACCCCAACAATGTTTTCATTAGTTTCGCTCACTCTCGAAATCAAGCATTTTACAGCAGGTTGGAGCAGCCTGTATCTCAGCACAGGAATAAGGTAGGGAAGAATTCTAAGGATCATTTTGACTGCCTCCAGAAGTTAGATCAGATGGCAAATTGGATTTGGTGCTAGGTCTTTCCCTTTAGGTTTTACCCCAACAATGTTTTCATTAGTTTCGCTCACTCTCGAAATCAAGCATTTTACAGCAGGTTGGAGCAGCCTGTATCTCAGCACAGGAATAAGGTAGGGAAGAATTCAAATACTCATTTTGACTGCCTCCAGAAGTTAGATCAGATGGCAAATTGGATTTGGTGCTAGGTCTTTCCCTTTAGGTTTTACCCCAACAATGTTTTCATTAGTTTCGCTCACTCTCGAAATCAAGCATTTTACAGCAGGTTGGAGCAGCCTGTATCTCAGCACAGGAATAAGGTAGGGAAGAATTCTAAGGATCATTTTGACTGCCTCCAGAAGTTAGATCAGATGGCAAATTGGATTTGGTGCTAGGTCTTTCCCTTTAGGTTTTACCCCAACAATGTTTTCATTAGTTTCGCTCACTCTCGAAATCAAGCATTTTACAGCAGGTTGGAGCAGCCTGTATCTCAGCACAGGAATAAGGTAGGGAAGAATTCAAATACTCATTTTGACTGCCTCCAGAAGTTAGATCAGATGGCAAATTGGATTTGGTGCTAGGTCTTTCCCTTTAGGTTTTACCCCAACAATGTTTTCATTAGTTTCGCTCACTCTCGAAATCAAGCATTTTACAGCAGGTTGGAGCAGCCTGTATCTCAGCACAGGAATAAGGTAGGGAAGAATTCTAAGGATCATTTTGACTGCCTCCAGAAGTTAGATCAGATGGCAAATTGGATTTGGTGCTAGGTCTTTCCCTTTAGGTTTTACCCCAACAATGTTTTCATTAGTTTCGCTCACTCTCGAAATCAAGCATTTTACAGCAGGTTGGAGCAGCCTGTATCTCAGCACAGGAATAAGGTAGGGAAGAATTCTAAGGATCATTTTGACTGCCTCCAGAAGTTAGATCAGATGGCAAATTGGATTTGGTGCTAGGTCTTTCCCTTTAGGTTTTACCCCAACAATGTTTTCATTAGTTTCGCTCACTCTCGAAATCAAGCATTTTACAGCAGGTTGGAGCAGCCTGTATCTCAGCACAGGAATAAGGTAGGGAAGAATTCTAAGGATCATTTTGACTGCCTCCAGAAGTTAGATCAGATGGCAAATTGGATTTGGTGCTAGGTCTTTCCCTTTAGGTTTTACCCCAACAATGTTTTCATTAGTTTCGCTCACTCTTGAAATCAAGCATTTTACAGCAGGTTGGAGCAGCCTGTATCTCAGCACAGGAATAAGGTAGGGAAGAATTCTAAGGATCATTTTGACTGCCTCCAGAAGTTAGATCAGATGGCAAATTGGATTTGGTGCTAGGTCTTTCCCTTTAGGTTTTACCCCAACAATGTTTTCATTAGTTTCGCTCACTCTCGAAATCAAGCATTTTACAGCAGGTTGGAGCAGCCTGTATCTCAACACAGGAATAAGGTAGGGAAGAATTCTAAGGATCATTTTGACTGCCTCCAGAAGTTAGATCAGATGGCAAATTGGATTTGGTGCTAGGTCTTTCCCTTTAGGTTTTACCCCAACAATGTTTTCATTAGTTTCGCTCACTCTCGAAATCAAGCATTTTACAGCAGGTTGGAGCAGCCTGTATCTCAGCACAGGAATAAGGTAGGGAAGAATTCTAAGGATCATTTTGACTGCCTCCAGAAGTTAGATCAGATGGCAAATTGGATTTGGTGCTAGGTCTTTCCCTTTAGGTTTTACCCCAACAATGTTTTCATTAGTTTCGCTCACTCTCGAAATCAAGCATTTTACAGCAGGTTGGAGCAGCCTGTATCTCAGCACAGGAATAAGGTAGGGAAGAATTCTAAGGATCATTTTGACTGCCTCCAGAAGTTAGATCAGATGGCAAATTGGATTTGGTGCTATGTCTTTCCCTTTAGGTTTTACCCCAACAATGTTTTTATTAGTTTCGCTCACTCTCGAAATCAAGCATTTTACAGCAGGTTGGAGCAGCCTGTATCTCAGCACAGGAATAAGGTAGGGAAGAATTCTAAGGATCATTTTGACTGCCTCCAGAAGTTAGATCAGATGGCAAATTGGATTTGGTGCTAGGTCTTTCCCTTTAGGTTTTACCCCAACAATGTTTTCATTAGTTTCGCTCACTCTCGAAATCAAGCATTTTACAGCAGGTTGGAGCAGCCTGTATCTCAACACAGGAATAAGGTAGGGAAGAATTCTAAGGATCATTTTGACTGCCTCCAGAAGTTAGATCAGATGGCCAATGCAATTTGGTGCTAGGTCTTTCCCTTTAGGTTTTACCCCAACAATGTTTTCATTAGTTTCGCTCACTCTCGAAATCAAGCATTTTACAGCAGGTTGGAGCAGCCTGTATCTCAGCACAGGAATAAGGTAGGGAAGAATTCTAAGGATCATTTTGACTGCCTCCAGAAGTTAGATCAGATGGCCAATGCAATTTGGTGCTAGGTCTTTCCCTTTAGGTTTTACCCCAACAATGTTTTCATTAGTTTCGCTCACTCTCGAAATCAAGCATTTTACAGCAGGTTGGAGCAGCCTGTATCTCAGCAGAGGAATAAGGTAGGGAAGAATTCTAAGGATCATTTTGACTGCCTCCAGAAGTTAGATCAGATGGCAAATTGGATTTGGTGCTAGGTCTTTCCCTTTAGGTTTTACCCCAACAATGTTTTCATTAGTTTCGCTCACTCTCGAAATCAAGCATTTTACAGCAGGTTGGAGCAGCCTGTATCTCAGCACAGGAATAAGGTCGGGAAGAATTCTAAGGATCATTTTGACTGCCTCCAGAAGTTAGATCAGATGGCAAATTGGATTTGGTGCTAGGTCTTTCCCTTTAGGTTTTACCCCAACAATGTTTTCATTAGTTTCGCTCACTCTCGAAATCAAGCATTTTACAGCAGGTTGGAGCAGCCTGTATCTCAGCACAGGAATAAGGTAGGGAAGAATTCAAATACTCATTTTGACTGCCTCCAGAAGTTAGATCAGATGGCAAATTGGATTTGGTGCTAGGTCTTTCCCTTTAGGTTTTACCCCAACAATGTTTTCATTAGTTTCGCTCACTCTCGAAATCAAGCATTTTACAGCAGGTTGGAGCAGCCTGTATCTCAGCACAGGAATAAGGTAGGGAAGAATTCTAAGGATCATTTTGACTGCCTCCAGAAGTTAGATCAGATGGCAAATTGGATTTGGTGCTAGGTCTTTCCCTTTAGGTTTTACCCCAACAATGTTTTCATTAGTTTCGCTCACTCTCGAAATCAAGCATTTTACAGCAGGTTGGAGCAGCCTGTATCTCAACACAGGAATAAGGTAGGGAAGAATTCTAAGGATCATTTTGACTGCCTCCAGAAGTTAGATCAGATGGCCAATGCAATTTGGTGCTAGGTCTTTCCCTTTAGGTTTTACCCCAACAATGTTTTCATTAGTTTCGCTCACTCTCGAAATCAAGCATTTTACAGCAGGTTGGAGCAGCCTGTATCTCAGCACAGGAATAAGGTAGGGAAGAATTCTAAGGATCATTTTGACTGCCTCCAGAAGTTAGATCAGATGGCAAATTGGATTTGGTGCTAGGTCTTTCCCTTTAGGTTTTACCCCAACAATGTTTTCATTAGTTTCGCTCACTCTCGAAATCAAGCATTTTACAGCAGGTTGGAGCAGCCTGTATCTCAGCACAGGAATAAGGTAGGGAAGAATTCTAAGGATCATTTTGACTGCCTCCAGAAGTTAGATCAGATGGCAAATTGGATTTGGTGCTAGGCCTTTCCCTTTAGGTTTTACCCCAACAATGTTTTCATTAGTTTCGCTCACTCTCGAAATCAAGCATTTTACAGCAGGTTGGAGCAGCCTGTATCTCAGCACAGGAATAAGGTAGGGAAGAATTCTAAGGATCATTTTGACTGCCTCCAGAAGTTAGATCAGATGGCAAATTGGATTTGGTGCTAGGTCTTTCCCTTTAGGTTTTACCCCAACAATGTTTTCATTAGTTTCGCTCACTCTCGAAATCAAGCATTTTACAGCAGGTTGGAGCAGCCTGTATCTCAGCACAGGAATAAGGTAGGGAAGAATTCTAAGGATCATTTTGACTGCCTCCAGAAGTTAGATCAGATGGCAAATTGGATTTGGTGCTAGGTCTTTCCCTTTAGGTTTTACCCCAACAATGTTTTCATTAGTTTCGCTCACTCTCGAAATCAAGCATTTTACAGCAGGTTGGAGCAGCCTGTATCTCAACACAGGAATAAGGTAGGGAAGAATTCTAAGGATCATTTTGACTGCCTCCAGAAGTTAGATCAGATGGCCAATGCAATTTGGTGCTAGGTCTTTCCCTTTAGGTTTTACCCCAACAATGTTTTCATTAGTTTCGCTCACTCTCGAAATCAAGCATTTTACAGCAGGTTGGAGCAGCCTGTATCTCAGCACAGGAATAAGGTAGGGAAGAATTCTAAGGATCATTTTGACTGCCTCCAGAAGTTAGATCAGATGGCCAATGCAATTTGGTGCTAGGTCTTTCCCTTTAGGTTTTACCCCAACAATGTTTTCATTAGTTTCGCTCACTCTCGAAATCAAGCATTTTACAGCAGGTTGGAGCAGCCTGTATCTCAGCACAGGAATAAGGTAGGGAAGAATTCAAATACTCATTTTGACTGCCTCCAGAAGTTAGATCAGATGGCAAATTGGATTTGGTGCTAGGTCTTTCCCTTTAGGTTTTACCCCAACAATGTTTTCATTAGTTTCGCTCACTCTCGAAATCAAGCATTTTACAGCAGGTTGGAGCAGCCTGTATCTCAGCACAGGAATAAGGTAGGGAAGAATTCTAAGGATCATTTTGACTGCCTCCAGAAGTTAGATCAGATGGCAAATTGGATTTGGTGCTAGGCCTTTCCCTTTAGGTTTTACCCCAACAATGTTTTCATTAGTTTCGCTCACTCTCGAAATCAAGCATTTTACAGCAGGTTGGAGCAGCCTGTATCTCAGCACAGGAATAAGGTAGGGAAGAATTCTAAGGATCATTTTGACTGCCTCCAGAAGTTAGATCAGATGGCAAATTGGATTTGGTGCTAGGTCTTTCCCTTTAGGTTTTACCCCAACAATGTTTTCATTAGTTTCGCTCACTCTCGAAATCAAGCATTTTACAGCAGGTTGGAGCAGCCTGTATCTCAGCACAGGAATAAGGTAGGGAAGAATTCTAAGGATCATTTTGACTGCCTCCAGAAGTTAGATCAGATGGCCAATGCAATTTGGTGCTAGGTCTTTCCCTTTAGGTTTTACCCCAACAATGTTTTCATTAGTTTCGCTCACTCTCGAAATCAAGCATTTTACAGCAGGTTGGAGCAGCCTGTATCTCAGCAAAGGAATAAGGTAGGGAAGAATTCAAATACTCATTTTGACTGCCTCCAGAAGTTAGATCAGATGGCAAATTGGATTTGGTGCTAGGTCTTTCCCTTTAGGTTTTACCCCAACAATGTTTTCATTAGTTTCGCTCACTCTCGAAATCAAGCATTTTACAGCAGGTTGGAGCAGCCTGTATCTCAGCACAGGAATAAGGTAGGGAAGAATTCAAATACTCATTTTGACTGCCTCCAGAAGTTAGATCAGATGGCAAATTGGATTTGGTGCTAGGTCTTTCCCTTTAGGTTTTACCCCAACAATGTTTTCATTAGTTTCGCTCACTCTCGAAATCAAGCATTTTACAGCAGGTTGGAGCAGCCTGTATCTCAGCACAGGAATAAGGTAGGGAAGAATTCTAAGGATCATTTTGACTGCCTCCAGAAGTTAGATCAGATGGCAAATTGGATTTGGTGCTAGGTCTTTCCCTTTAGGTTTTACCCCAACAATGTTTTCATTAGTTTCGCTCACTCTTGAAATCAAGCATTTTACAGCAGGTTGGAGCAGCCTGTATCTCAGCACAGGAATAAGGTAGGGAAGAATTCTAAGGATCATTTTGACTGCCTCCAGAAGTTAGATCAGATGGCAAATTGGATTTGGTGCTAGGTCTTTCCCTTTAGGTTTTACCCCAACAATGTTTTCATTAGTTTCGCTCACTCTTGAAATCAAGCATTTTACAGCAGGTTGGAGCAGCCTGTATCTCAGCACAGGAATAAGGTAGGGAAGAATTCAAATACTCATTTTGACTGCCTCCAGAAGTTAGATCAGATGGCAAATTGGATTTGGTGCTAGGTCTTTCCCTTTAGGTTTTACCCCAACAATGTTTTCATTAGTTTCGCTCACTCTCGAAATCAAGCATTTTACAGCAGGTTGGAGCAGCCTGTATCTCAGCACAGGAATAAGGTAGGGAAGAATTCTAAGGATCATTTTGACTGCCTCCAGAAGTTAGATCAGATGGCCAATGCAATTTGGTGCTAGGTCTTTCCCTTTAGGTTTTACCCCAACAATGTTTTCATTAGTTTCGCTCACTCTCGAAATCAAGCATTTTACAGCAGGTTGGAGCAGCCTGTATCTCAGCACAGGAATAAGGTAGGGAAGAATTCTAAGGATCATTTTGACTGCCTCCAGAAGTTAGATCAGATGGCAAATTGGATTTGGTGCTAGGTCTTTCCCTTTAGGTTTTACCCCAACAATGTTTTCATTAGTTTCGCTCACTCTCGAAATCAAGCATTTTACAGCAGGTTGGAGCAGCCTGTATCTCAGCACAGGAATAAGGTAGGGAAGAATTCTAAGGATCATTTTGACTGCCTCCAGAAGTTAGATCAGATGGCCAATGCAATTTGGTGCTAGGTCTTTCCCTTTAGGTTTTACCCCAACAATGTTTTCATTAGTTTCGCTCACTCTCGAAATCAAGCATTTTACAGCAGGTTGGAGCAGCCTGTATCTCAGCAAAGGAATAAGGTAGGGAAGAATTCAAATACTCATTTTGACTGCCTCCAGAAGTTAGATCAGATGGCAAATTGGATTTGGTGCTAGGTCTTTCCCTTTAGGTTTTACCCCAACAATGTTTTCATTAGTTTCGCTCACTCTCGAAATCAAGCATTTTACAGCAGGTTGGAGCAGCCTGTATCTCAGCACAGGAATAAGGTAGGGAAGAATTCAAATACTCATTTTGACTGCCTCCAGAAGTTAGATCAGATGGCAAATTGGATTTGGTGCTAGGTCTTTCCCTTTAGGTTTTACCCCAACAATGTTTTCATTAGTTTCGCTCACTCTCGAAATCAAGCATTTTACAGCAGGTTGGAGCAGCCTGTATCTCAGCACAGGAATAAGGTAGGGAAGAATTCTAAGGATCATTTTGACTGCCTCCAGAAGTTAGATCAGATGGCAAATTGGATTTGGTGCTAGGTCTTTCCCTTTAGGTTTTACCCCAACAATGTTTTCATTAGTTTCGCTCACTCTTGAAATCAAGCATTTTACAGCAGGTTGGAGCAGCCTGTATCTCAGCACAGGAATAAGGTAGGGAAGAATTCTAAGGATCATTTTGACTGCCTCCAGAAGTTAGATCAGATGGCAAATTGGATTTGGTGCTAGGTCTTTCCCTTTAGGTTTTACCCCAACAATGTTTTCATTAGTTTCGCTCACTCTTGAAATCAAGCATTTTACAGCAGGTTGGAGCAGCCTGTATCTCAGCACAGGAATAAGGTAGGGAAGAATTCAAATACTCATTTTGACTGCCTCCAGAAGTTAGATCAGATGGCAAATTGGATTTGGTGCTAGGTCTTTCCCTTTAGGTTTTACCCCAACAATGTTTTCATTAGTTTCGCTCACTCTCGAAATCAAGCATTTTACAGCAGGTTGGAGCAGCCTGTATCTCAGCACAGGAATAAGGTAGGGAAGAATTCTAAGGATCATTTTGACTGCCTCCAGAAGTTAGATCAGATGGCCAATGCAATTTGGTGCTAGGTCTTTCCCTTTAGGTTTTACCCCAACAATGTTTTCATTAGTTTCGCTCACTCTCGAAATCAAGCATTTTACAGCAGGTTGGAGCAGCCTGTATCTCAGCACAGGAATAAGGTAGGGAAGAATTCTAAGGATCATTTTGACTGCCTCCAGAAGTTAGATCAGATGGCAAATTGGATTTGGTGCTAGGTCTTTCCCTTTAGGTTTTACCCCAACAATGTTTTCATTAGTTTCGCTCACTCTCGAAATCAAGCATTTTACAGCAGGTTGGAGCAGCCTGTATCTCAGCACAGGAATAAGGTAGGGAAGAATTCTAAGGATCATTTTGACTGCCTCCAGAAGTTAGATCAGATGGCAAATTGGATTTGGTGCTAGGTCTTTCCCTTTAGGTTTTACCCCAACAATGTTTTCATTAGTTTCGCTCACTCTCGAAATCAAGCATTTTACAGCAGGTTGGAGCAGCCTGTATCTCAGCACAGGAATAAGGTAGGGAAGAATTCTAAGGATCATTTTGACTGCCTCCAGAAGTTAGATCAGATGGCAAATTGGATTTGGTGCTAGGTCTTTCCCTTTAGGTTTTACCCCAACAATGTTTTCATTAGTTTCGCTCACTCTCGAAATCAAGCATTTTACAGCAGGTTGGAGCAGCCTGTATCTCAGCACAGGAATAAGGTAGGGAAGAATTCTAAGGATCATTTTGACTGCCTCCAGAAGTTAGATCAGATGGCCAATGCAATTTGGTGCTAGGTCTTTCCCTTTAGGTTTTACCCCAACAATGTTTTCATTAGTTTCGCTCACTCTCGAAATCAAGCATTTTACAGCAGGTTGGAGCAGCCTGTATCTCAGCAAAGGAATAAGGTAGGGAAGAATTCAAATACTCATTTTGACTGCCTCCAGAAGTTAGATCAGATGGCAAATTGGATTTGGTGCTAGGTCTTTCCCTTTAGGTTTTACCCCAACAATGTTTTCATTAGTTTCGCTCACTCTCGAAATCAAGCATTTTACAGCAGGTTGGAGCAGCCTGTATCTCAGCACAGGAATAAGGTAGGGAAGAATTCAAATACTCATTTTGACTGCCTCCAGAAGTTAGATCAGATGGCAAATTGGATTTGGTGCTAGGTCTTTCCCTTTAGGTTTTACCCCAACAATGTTTTCATTAGTTTCGCTCACTCTCGAAATCAAGCATTTTACAGCAGGTTGGAGCAGCCTGTATCTCAGCACAGGAATAAGGTAGGGAAGAATTCTAAGGATCATTTTGACTGCCTCCAGAAGTTAGATCAGATGGCAAATTGGATTTGGTGCTAGGTCTTTCCCTTTAGGTTTTACCCCAACAATGTTTTCATTAGTTTCGCTCACTCTTGAAATCAAGCATTTTACAGCAGGTTGGAGCAGCCTGTATCTCAGCACAGGAATAAGGTAGGGAAGAATTCTAAGGATCATTTTGACTGCCTCCAGAAGTTAGATCAGATGGCAAATTGGATTTGGTGCTAGGTCTTTCCCTTTAGGTTTTACCCCAACAATGTTTTCATTAGTTTCGCTCACTCTTGAAATCAAGCATTTTACAGCAGGTTGGAGCAGCCTGTATCTCAGCACAGGAATAAGGTAGGGAAGAATTCAAATACTCATTTTGACTGCCTCCAGAAGTTAGATCAGATGGCAAATTGGATTTGGTGCTAGGTCTTTCCCTTTAGGTTTTACCCCAACAATGTTTTCATTAGTTTCGCTCACTCTCGAAATCAAGCATTTTACAGCAGGTTGGAGCAGCCTGTATCTCAGCACAGGAATAAGGTAGGGAAGAATTCTAAGGATCATTTTGACTGCCTCCAGAAGTTAGATCAGATGGCCAATGCAATTTGGTGCTAGGTCTTTCCCTTTAGGTTTTACCCCAACAATGTTTTCATTAGTTTCGCTCACTCTCGAAATCAAGCATTTTACAGCAGGTTGGAGCAGCCTGTATCTCAGCACAGGAATAAGGTAGTTAAGAATTCTAAGGATCATTTTGACTGCCTCCAGAAGTTAGATCAGATGGCAAATTGGATTTGGTGCTAGGTCTTTCCCTTTAGGTTTTACCCCAACAATGTTTTCATTAGTTTCGCTCACTCTCGAAATCAAGCATTTTACAGCAGGTTGGAGCAGCCTGTATCTCAGCACAGGAATAAGGTAGGGAAGAATTCTAAGGATCATTTTGACTGCCTCCAGAAGTTAGATCAGATGGCCAATGCAATTTGGTGCTAGGTCTTTCCCTTTAGGTTTTACCCCAACAATGTTTTCATTAGTTTCGCTCACTCTCGAAATCAAGCATTTTACAGCAGGTTGGAGCAGCCTGTATCTCAGCAAAGGAATAAGGTAGGGAAGAATTCAAATACTCATTTTGACTGCCTCCAGAAGTTAGATCAGATGGCAAATTGGATTTGGTGCTAGGTCTTTCCCTTTAGGTTTTACCCCAACAATGTTTTCATTAGTTTCGCTCACTCTCGAAATCAAGCATTTTACAGCAGGTTGGAGCAGCCTGTATCTCAGCACAGGAATAAGGTAGGGAAGAATTCAAATACTCATTTTGACTGCCTCCAGAAGTTAGATCAGATGGCAAATTGGATTTGGTGCTAGGTCTTTCCCTTTAGGTTTTACCCCAACAATGTTTTCATTAGTTTCGCTCACTCTCGAAATCAAGCATTTTACAGCAGGTTGGAGCAGCCTGTATCTCAGCACAGGAATAAGGTAGGGAAGAATTCTAAGGATCATTTTGACTGCCTCCAGAAGTTAGATCAGATGGCAAATTGGATTTGGTGCTAGGTCTTTCCCTTTAGGTTTTACCCCAACAATGTTTTCATTAGTTTCGCTCACTCTTGAAATCAAGCATTTTACAGCAGGTTGGAGCAGCCTGTATCTCAGCACAGGAATAAGGTAGGGAAGAATTCTAAGGATCATTTTGACTGCCTCCAGAAGTTAGATCAGATGGCAAATTGGATTTGGTGCTAGGTCTTTCCCTTTAGGTTTTACCCCAACAATGTTTTCATTAGTTTCGCTCACTCTTGAAATCAAGCATTTTACAGCAGGTTGGAGCAGCCTGTATCTCAGCACAGGAATAAGGTAGGGAAGAATTCAAATACTCATTTTGACTGCCTCCAGAAGTTAGATCAGATGGCAAATTGGATTTGGTGCTAGGTCTTTCCCTTTAGGTTTTACCCCAACAATGTTTTCATTAGTTTCGCTCACTCTCGAAATCAAGCATTTTACAGCAGGTTGGAGCAGCCTGTATCTCAGCACAGGAATAAGGTAGGGAAGAATTCTAAGGATCATTTTGACTGCCTCCAGAAGTTAGATCAGATGGCCAATGCAATTTGGTGCTAGGTCTTTCCCTTTAGGTTTTACCCCAACAATGTTTTCATTAGTTTCGCTCACTCTCGAAATCAAGCATTTTACAGCAGGTTGGAGCAGCCTGTATCTCAGCACAGGAATAAGGTAGGGAAGAATTCTAAGGATCATTTTGACTGCCTCCAGAAGTTAGATCAGATGGCAAATTGGATTTGGTGCTAGGTCTTTCCCTTTAGGTTTTACCCCAACAATGTTTTCATTAGTTTCGCTCACTCTCGAAATCAAGCATTTTACAGCAGGTTGGAGCAGCCTGTATCTCAGCACAGGAATAAGGTAGGGAAGAATTCTAAGGATCATTTTGACTGCCTCCAGAAGTTAGATCAGATGGCAAATTGGATTTGGTGCTAGGTCTTTCCCTTTAGGTTTTACCCCAACAATGTTTTCATTAGTTTCGCTCACTCTCGAAATCAAGCATTTTACAGCAGGTTGGAGCAGCCTGTATCTCAGCACAGGAATAAGGTAGGGAAGAATTCTAAGGATCATTTTGACTGCCTCCAGAAGTTAGATCAGATGGCAAATTGGATTTGGTGCTAGGTCTTTCCCTTTAGGTTTTACCCCAACAATGTTTTCATTAGTTTCGCTCACTCTCGAAATCAAGCATTTTACAGCAGGTTGGAGCAGCCTGTATCTCAGCACAGGAATAAGGTAGGGAAGAATTCTAAGGATCATTTTGACTGCCTCCAGAAGTTAGATCAGATGGCAAATTGGATTTGGTGCTAGGTCTTTCCCTTTAGGTTTTACCCCAACAATGTTTTCATTAGTTTCGCTCACTCTCGAAATCAAGCATTTTACAGCAGGTTGGAGCAGCCTGTATCTCAGCACAGGAATAAGGTAGGGAAGAATTCAAATACTCATTTTGACTGCCTCCAGAAGTTAGATCAGATGGCAAATTGGATTTGGTGCTAGGTCTTTCCCTTTAGGTTTTACCCCAACAATGTTTTCATTAGTTTCGCTCACTCTCGAAATCAAGCATTTTACAGCAGGTTGGAGCAGCCTGTATCTCAGCACAGGAATAAGGTAGGGAAGAATTCTAAGGATCATTTTGACTGCCTCCAGAAGTTAGATCAGATGGCAAATTGGATTTGGTGCTAGGTCTTTCCCTTTAGGTTTTACCCCAACAATGTTTTCATTAGTTTCGCTCACTCTCGAAATCAAGCATTTTACAGCAGGTTGGAGCAGCCTGTATCTCAGCACAGGAATAAGGTAGGGAAGAATATAAATACTCATTTTGACTGCCTCCAGAAGTTAGATCAGATGGCAAATTGGATTTGGTGCTAGGTCTTTCCCTTTAGGTTTTACCCCAACAATGTTTTCATTAGTTTCGCTCACTCTCGAAATCAAGCATTTTACAGCAGGTTGGAGCAGCCTGTATCTCAGCACAGGAATAAGGTAGGGAAGAATTCTAAGGATCATTTTGACTGCCTCCAGAAGTTAGATCAGATGGCAAATTGGATTTGGTGCTAGGTCTTTCCCTTTAGTTTTTACCCCAACAATGTTTTCATTAGTTTCGCTCACTCTCGAAATCAAGCATTTTACAGCAGGTTGGAGCAGCCTGTATCTCAACACAGGAATAAGGTAGGGAAGAATTCTAAGGATCATTTTGACTGCCTCCAGAAGTTAGATCGGATGGCCAATGCAATTTGGTGCTAGGTCTTTCCCTTTAGGTTTTACCCCAACAATGTTTTCATTAGTTTCGCTCACTCTCGAAATCAAGCATTTTACAGCAGGTTGGAGCAGCCTGTATCTCAGCACAGGAATAAGGTAGGGAAGAATTCTAAGGATCATTTTGACTGCCTCCAGAAGTTAGATCAGATGGCAAATTGGATTTGGTGCTAGGTCTTTCCCTTTAGGTTTTACCCCAACAATGTTTTCATTAGTTTCGCTCACTCTCGAAATCAAGCATTTTACAGCAGGTTGGAGCAGCCTGTATCTCAACACAGGAATAAGGTAGGGAAGAATTCTAAGGATCATTTTGACTGCCTCCAGAAGTTAGATCAGATGGCCAATGCCAATTTGGTGCTAGGTCTTTCCCTTTAGGTTTTACCCCAACAATGTTTTCATTAGTTTCGCTCACTCTCGAAATCAAGCATTTTACAGCAGGTTGGAGCAGCCTGTATCTCAGCACAGGAATAAGGTAGGGAAGAATTCTAAGGATCATTTTGACTGCCTCCAGAAGTTAGATCAGATGGCCAATGCAATTTGGTGCTAGGTCTTTCCATTTAGGTTTTACCCCAACAATGTTTTCATTAGTTTCGCTCACTCTCGAAATCAAGCATTTTACAGCAGGTTGGAGCAGCCTGTATCTCAGCAGAGGAATAAGGTAGGGAAGAATTCAAATACTCATTTTGACTGCCTCCAGAAGTTAGATCAGATGGCAAATTGGATTTGGTGCTAGGTCTTTCCCTTTAGGTTTTACCCCAACAATGTTTTCATTAGTTTCGCTCACTCTCGAAATCAAGCATTTTACAGCAGGTTGGAGCAGCCTGTATCTCAACACGGGAATAAGGTAGGGAAGAATTCTAAGGATCATTTTGACTGCCTCCAGAAGTTAGATCAGATGGCAAATTGGATTTGGTGCTAGGTCTTTCCCTTTAGGTTTTACCCCAACAATGTTTTCATTAGTTTCGCTCACTCTCGAAATCAAGCATTTTACAGCAGGTTGGAGCAGCCTGTATCTCAGCACAGGAATAAGGTAGGGAAGAATTCTAAGGATCATTTTGACTGCCTCCAGAAGTTAGATCAGATGGCAAATTGGATTTGGTGCTAGGTCTTTCCCTTTAGGTTTTACCCCAACAATGTTTTCATTAGTTTCGCTCACTCTCGAAATCAAGCATTTTACAGCAGGTTGGAGCAGCCTGTATCTCAGCACAGGAATAAGGTAGGGAAGAATTCAAATACTCATTTTGACTGCCTCCAGAAGTTAGATCAGATGGCAAATTGGATTTGGTGCTAGGTCTTTCCCTTTAGGTTTTACCCCAACAATGTTTTCATTAGTTTCGCTCACTCTCGAAATCAAGCATTTTACAGCAGGTTGGAGCAGCCTGTATCTCAGCACAGGAATAAGGTAGGGAAGAATTCAAATACTCATTTTGACTGCCTCCAGAAGTTAGATCAGATGGCAAATTGGATTTGGTGCTAGGTCTTTCCCTTTAGGTTTTACCCCAACAATGTTTTCATTAGTTTCGCTCACTCTCGAAATCAAGCATTTTACAGCAGGTTGGAGCAGCCTGTATCTCAGCACAGGAATAAGGTAGGGAAGAATTCTAAGGATCATTTTGACTGCCTCCAGAAGTTAGATCAGATGGCAAATTGGATTTGGTGCTAGGTCTTTCCCTTTAGGTTTTACCCCAACAATGTTTTCATTAGTTTCGCTCACTCTCGAAATCAAGCATTTTACAGCAGGTTGGAGCAGCCTGTATCTCAGCACAGGAATAAGGTAGGGAAGAATTCTAAGGATCATTTTGACTGCCTCCAGAAGTTAGATCAGATGGCCAATGCAATTTGGTGCTAGGTCTTTCCCTTTAGGTTTTACCCCAACAATGTTTTCATTAGTTTCGCTCACTCTCGAAATCAAGCATTTTACAGCAGGTTGGAGCAGCCTGTATCTCAGCACAGGAATAAGGTAGGGAAGAATTCTAAGGATCATTTTGACTGCCTCCAGAAGTTAGATCAGATGGCAAATTGGATTTGGTGCTAGGTCTTTCCCTTTAGGTTTTACCCCAACAATGTTTTCATTAGTTTCGCTCACTCTCGAAATCAAGCATTTTACAGCAGGTTGGAGCAGCCTGTATCTCAGCACAGGAATAAGGTAGGGAAGAATTCTAAGGATCATTTTGACTGCCTCCAGAAGTTAGATCAGATGGCAAATTGGATTTGGTGCTAGGTCTTTCCCTTTAGGTTTTACCCCAACAATGTTTTCATTAGTTTCGCTCACTCTCGAAATCAAGCATTTTACAGCAGGTTGGAGCAGCCTGTATCTCAGCACAGGAATAAGGTAGGGAAGAATTCTAAGGATCATTTTGACTGCCTCCAGAAGTTAGATCAGATGGCAAATTGGATTTGGTGCTAGGTCTTTCCCTTTAGGTTTTACCCCAACAATGTTTTCATTAGTTTCGCTCACTCTCGAAATCAAGCATTTTACAGCAGGTTGGAGCAGCCTGTATCTCAGCACAGGAATAAGGTAGGGAAGAATTCTAAGGATCATTTTGACTGCCTCCAGAAGTTAGATCAGATGGCAAATTGGATTTGGTGCTAGGTCTTTCCCTTTAGGTTTTACCCCAACAATGTTTTCATTAGTTTCGCTCACTCTCGAAATCAAGCATTTTACAGCAGGTTGGAGCAGCCTGTATCTCAGCACAGGAATAAGGTAGGGAAGAATTCTAAGGATCATTTTGACTGCCTCCAGAAGTTAGATCAGATGGCAAATTGGATTTGGTGCTAGGTCTTTCCCTTTAGGTTTTACCCCAACAATGTTTTCATTAGTTTCGCTCACTCTCGAAATCAAGCATTTTACAGCAGGTTGGAGCAGCCTGTATCTCAGCACAGGAATAAGGTAGGGAAGAATATAAATACTCATTTTGACTGCCTCCAGAAGTTAGATCAGATGGCAAATTGGATTTGGTGCTAGGTCTTTCCCTTTAGGTTTTACCCCAACAATGTTTTCATTAGTTTCGCTCACTCTCGAAATCAAGCATTTTACAGCAGGTTGGAGCAGCCTGTATCTCAGCACAGGAATAAGGTAGGGAAGAATTCTAAGGATCATTTTGACTGCCTCCAGAAGTTAGATCAGATGGCAAATTGGATTTGGTGCTAGGTCTTTCCCTTTAGTTTTTACCCCAACAATGTTTTCATTAGTTTCGCTCACTCTCGAAATCAAGCATTTTACAGCAGGTTGGAGCAGCCTGTATCTCAACACAGGAATAAGGTAGGGAAGAATTCTAAGGATCATTTTGACTGCCTCCAGAAGTTAGATCGGATGGCCAATG
>NW_027145021.1:0-29261 GCF_026170545.1 Melanerpes formicivorus
ACCCCAACAATGTTTTCATTAGTTTCGCTCACTCTCGAAATCAAGCATTTTACAGCAGGTTGGAGCAGCCTGTATCTCAGCACAGGAATAAGGTAGGGAAGAATTCTAAGGCTCATTTTGACTGCCTCCAGAAGTTAGATCAGATGGCAAATTGGATTTGGTGCTAGGTCTTTCCCTTTAGGTTTTACCCCAACAATGTTTTCATTAGTTTCGCTCACTCTCGAAATCAAGCATTTTACAGCAGGTTGGAGCAGCCTGTATCTCAGCACAGGAATAAGGTAGGGAAGAATTCAAATGCTCATTTTGACTGCCTCCAGAAGTTAGATCAGATGGCAAATTGGATTTGGTGCTAGGTCTTTCCCTTTAGGTTTTACCCCAACAATGTTTTCATTAGTTTCGCTCACTCTCGAAATCAAGCATTTTACAGCAGGTTGGAGCAGCCTGTATCTCAGCACAGGAATAAGGTAGGGAAGAATTCAAATGCTCATTTTGACTGCCTCCAGAATTTAGATCAGATGGCAAATTGGATTTGGTGCTAGGTCTTTCCCTTTAGGTTTTACCCCAACAATGTTTTCATTAGTTTCGCTCACTCTCGAAATCAAGCATTTTACAGCAGGTTGGAGCAGCCTGTATCTCAGCACAGGAATAAGGTAGGGAAGAATTCTAAGGCTCATTTTGACTGCCTCCAGAAGTTAGATCAGATGGCAAATTGGATTTGGTGCTAGGTCTTTCCCTTTAGGTTTTACCCCAACAATGTTTTCATTAGTTTCGCTCACTCTCGCAATCAAGCATTTTACAGCAGGTTGGAGCAGCCTGTATCTCAGCACAGGAATAAGGTAGGGAAGAATTCTAAGGCTCATTTTGACTGCCTCCAGAAGTTAGATCAGATGGCAAATTGGATTTGGTGCTAGGTCTTTCCCTTTAGGTTTTACCCCAACAATGTTTTCATTAGTTTCGCTCACTCTCGAAATCAAGCATTTTACAGCAGGTTGGAGCAGCCTGTATCTCAGCACAGGAATAAGGTAGGGAAGAATTCTAAGGCTCATTTTGACTGCCTCCAGAAGTTAGATCAGATGGCAAATTGGATTTGGTGCTAGGTCTTTCCCTTTAGGTTTTACCCCAACAATGTTTTCATTAGTTTCGCTCACTCTCGAAATCAAGCATTTTACAGCAGGTTGGAGCAGCCTGTATCTCAGCACAGGAATAAGGTAGGGAAGAATTCTAAGGCTCATTTTGACTGCCTCCAGAAGTTAGATCAGATGGCAAATTGGATTTGGTGCTAGGTCTTTCCCTTTAGGTTTTACCCCAACAATGTTTTCATTAGTTTCGCTCACTCTCGAAATCAAGCATTTTACAGCAGGTTGGAGCAGCCTGTATCTCAGCACAGGAATAAGGTAGGGAAGAATTCTAAGGATCATTTTGACTGCCTCCAGAAGTTAGATCAGATGGCAAATTGGATTTGGTGCTAGGTCTTTCCCTTTAGGTTTTACCCCAACAATGTTTTCATTAGTTTCGCTCACTCTCGAAATCAAGCATTTTACAGCAGGTTGGAGCAGCCTGTATCTCAGCACAGGAATAAGGTAGGGAAGAATTCAAAGGCTCATTTTGACTGCCTCCAGAAGTTAGATCAGATGGCAAATTGGATTTGGTGCTAGGTCTTTCCCTTTAGGTTTTACCCCAACAATGTTTTCATTAGTTTCGCTCACTCTCGAAATCAAGCATTTTACAGCAGGTTGGAGCAGCCTGTATCTCAGCACAGGAATAAGGTAGGGAAGAATTCTAAGGATCATTTTGACTGCCTCCAGAAGTTAGATCAGATGGCAAATTGGATTTGGTGCTAGGTCTTTCCCTTTAGGTTTTACCCCAACAATGTTTTCATTAGTTTCGCTCACTCTCGAAATCAAGCATTTTACAGCAGGTTGGAGCAGCCTGTATCTCAGCACAGGAATAAGGTAGGGAAGAATTCAAAGGCTCATTTTGACTGCCTCCAGAAGTTAGATCAGATGGCAAATTGGATTTGGTGCTAGGTCTTTCCCTTTAGGTTTTACCCCAACAATGTTTTCATTAGTTTCGCTCACTCTCGAAATCAAGCATTTTACAGCAGGTTGGAGCAGCCTGTATCTCAGCACAGGAATAAGGTAGGGAAGAATTCTAAGGATCATTTTGACTGCCTCCAGAAGTTAGATCAGATGGCAAATTGGATTTGGTGCTAGGTCTTTCCCTTTAGGTTTTACCCCAACAATGTTTTCATTAGTTTCGCTCACTCTCGAAATCAAGCATTTTACAGCAGGTTGGAGCAGCCTGTATCTCAGCACAGGAATAAGGTAGGGAAGAATTCAAAGGCTCATTTTGACTGCCTCCAGAAGTTAGATCAGATGGCAAATTGGATTTGGTGCTAGGTCTTTCCCTTTAGGTTTTACCCCAACAATGTTTTCATTAGTTTCGCTCACTCTCGAAATCAAGCATTTTACAGCAGGTTGGAGCAGCCTGTATCTCAGCACAGGAATAAGGTAGGGAAGAATTCTAAGGCTCATTTTGACTGCCTCCAGAAGTTAGATCAGATGGCAAATTGGATTTGGTGCTAGGTCTTTCCCTTTAGGTTTTACCCCAACAATGTTTTCATTAGTTTCGCTCACTCTCGAAATCAAGCATTTTACAGCAGGTTGGAGCAGCCTGTATCTCAGCACAGGAATAAGGTAGGGAAGAATTCTAAGGATCATTTTGACTGCCTCCAGAAGTTAGATCAGATGGCAAATTGGATTTGGTGCTAGGTCTTTCCCTTTAGGTTTTACCCCAACAATGTTTTCATTAGTTTCGCTCACTCTCGAAATCAAGCATTTTACAGCAGGTTGGAGCAGCCTGTATCTCAGCACAGGAATAAGGTAGGGAAGAATTCTAAGGATCATTTTGACTGCCTCCAGAAGTTAGATCAGATGGCAAATTGGATTTGGTGCTAGGTCTTTCCCTTTAGGTTTTACCCCAACAATGTTTTCATTAGTTTCGCTCACTCTCGAAATCAAGCATTTTACAGCAGGTTGGAGCAGCCTGTATCTCAGCACAGGAATAAGGTAGGGAAGAATTCAAAGGCTCATTTTGACTGCCTCCAGAAGTTAGATCAGATGGCAAATTGGATTTGGTGCTAGGTCTTTCCCTTTAGGTTTTACCCCAACAATGTTTTCATTAGTTTCGCTCACTCTCAAAATCAAGCATTTTACAGCAGGTTGGAGCAGCCTGTATCTCAGCACAGGAATAAGGTAGGGAAGAATTCTAAGGATCATTTTGACTGCCTCCAGAAGTTAGATCAGATGGCAAATTGGATTTGGTGCTAGGTCTTTCCCTTTAGGTTTTACCCCAACAATTATTTTCATTAGTTTCGCTCACTCTCGAAATCAAGCATTTTACAGCAGGTTGGAGCAGCCTGTATCTCAGCACAGGAATAAGGTAGGGAAGAATTCAAAGGCTCATTTTGACTGCCTCCAGAAGTTAGATCAGATGGCAAATTGGATTTGGTGCTAGGTCTTTCCCTTTAGGTTTTACCCCAACAATGTTTTCATTAGTTTCGCTCACTCTCGAAATCAAGCATTTTACAGCAGGTTGGAGCAGCCTGTATCTCAGCACAGGAATAAGGTAGGGAAGAATTCTAAGGATCATTTTGACTGCCTCCAGAAGTTAGATCAGATGGCAAATTGGATTTGGTGCTAGGTCTTTCCCTTTAGGTTTTACCCCAACAATGTTTTCATTAGTTTCGCTCACTCTCGAAATCAAGCATTTTACAGCAGGTTGGAGCAGCCTGTATCTCAGCACAGGAATAAGGTAGGGAAGAATTCAAATGCTCATTTTGACTGCCTCCAGAAGTTAGATCAGATGGCAAATTGGATTTGGTGCTAGGTCTTTCCCTTTAGGTTTTACCCCAACAATGTTTTCATTAGTTTCGCTCACTCTCGAAATCAAGCATTTTACAGCAGGTTGGAGCAGCCTGTATCTCAGCACAGGAATAAGGTAGGGAAGAATTCTAAGGATCATTTTGACTGCCTCCAGAAGTTAGATCAGATGGCAAATTGGATTTGGTGCTAGGTCTTTCCCTTTAGGTTTTACCCCAACAATGTTTTCATTAGTTTCGCTCACTCTCGAAATCAAGCATTTTACAGCAGGTTGGAGCAGCCTGTATCTCAGCACAGGAATAAGGTAGGGAAGAATTCTAAGGCTCATTTTGACTGCCTCCAGAAGTTAGATCAGATGGCAAATTGGATTTGGTGCTAGGTCTTTCCCTTTAGGTTTTACCCCAACAATGTTTTCATTAGTTTCGCTCACTCTCGAAATCAAGCATTTTACAGCAGGTTGGAGCAGCCTGTATCTCAGCACAGGAATAAGGTAGGGAAGAATTCAAATACTCATTTTGACTGCCTCCAGAAGTTAGATCAGATGGCAAATTGGATTTGGTGCTAGGTCTTTCCCTTTAGGTTTTACCCCAACAATGTTTTCATTAGTTTCGCTCACTCTCGAAATCAAGCATTTTACATCAGGTTGGAGCAGCCTGTATCTCAGCACAGGAATAAGGTAGGGAAGAATTCTAAGGCTCATTTTGACTGCCTCCAGAAGTTAGATCAGATGGCAAATTGGATTTGGTGCTAGGTCTTTCCCTTTAGGTTTTACCCCCAACAATGTTTTCATTAGTTTCGCTCACTCTCGAAATCAAGCATTTTACAGCAGGTTGGAGCAGCCTGTATCTCAGCACAGGAATAAGGTAGGGAGGAATTCAAATACTCATTTTGACTGCCTCCAGAAGTTAGATCAGATGGCAAATTGGATTTGGTGCTAGGTCTTTCCCTTTAGGTTTTACCCCAACAATGTTTTCATTAGTTTCGCTCACTCTCGAAATCAAGCATTTTACAGCAGGTTGGAGCAGCCTGTATCTCAGCACAGGAATAAGGTAGGGAAGAATTCTAAGGATCATTTTGACTGCCTCCAGAAGTTAGATCAGATGGCAAATTGGATTTGGTGCTAGGTCTTTCCCTTTAGGTTTTACCCCAACAATGTTTTCATTAGTTTCGCTCACTCTCGAAATCAAGCATTTTACAGCAGGTTGGAGCAGCCTGTATCTCAGCACAGGAATAAGGTAGGGAAGAATTCTAAGGATCATTTTGACTGCCTCCAGAAGTTAGATCAGATGGCAAATTGGATTTGGTGCTAGGTCTTTCCCTTTAGGTTTTACCCCAACAATGTTTTCATTAGTTTCGCTCACTCTCGAAATCAAGCATTTTACAGCAGGTTGGAGCAGCCTGTATCTCAGCACAGGAATAAGGTAGGGAAGAATTCTAAGGATCATTTTGACTGCCTCCAGAAGTTAGATCAGATGGCAAATTGGATTTGGTGCTAGGTCTTTCCCTTTAGGTTTTACCCCAACAATGTTTTCATTAGTTTCGCTCACTCTCGAAATCAAGCATTTTACAGCAGGTTGGAGCAGCCTGTATCTCAGCACAGGAATAAGGTAGGGAAGAATTCTAAGGCTCATTTTGACTGCCTCCAGAAGTTAGATCAGATGGCAAATTGGATTTGGTGCTAGGTCTTTCCCTTTAGGTTTTACCCCAACAATGTTTTCATTAGTTTCGCTCACTCTCGAAATCAAGCATTTTACAGCAGGTTGGAGCAGCCTGTATCTCAGCACAGGAATAAGGTAGGGAAGAATTCTAAGGCTCATTTTGACTGCCTCCAGAAGTTAGATCAGATGGCAAATTGGATTTGGTGCTAGGTCTTTCCCTTTAGGTTTTACCCCAACAATGTTTTCATTAGTTTCGCTCACTCTCGAAATCAAGCATTTTACAGCAGGTTGGAGCAGCCTGTATCTCAGCACAGGAATAAGGTAGGGAAGAATTCTAAGGATCATTTTGACTGCCTCCAGAAGTTAGATCAGATGGCAAATTGGATTTGGTGCTAGGTCTTTCCCTTTAGGTTTTACCCCAACAATGTTTTCATTAGTTTCGCTCACTCTCGAAATCAAGCATTTTACAGCAGGTTGGAGCAGCCTGTATCTCAGCACAGGAATAAGGTAGGGAAGAATTCTAAGGATCATTTTGACTGCCTCCAGAAGTTAGATCAGATGGCAAATTGGATTTGGTGCTAGGTCTTTCCCTTTAGGTTTTACCCCCAACAATGTTTTCATTAGTTTCGCTCACTCTCGAAATCAAGCATTTTACAGCAGGTTGGAGCAGCCTGTATCTCAGCACAGGAATAAGGTAGGGAAGAATTCTAAGGATCATTTTGACTGCCTCCAGAAGTTAGATCAGATGGCAAATTGGATTTGGTGCTAGGTCTTTCCCTTTAGGTTTTACCCCAACAATGTTTTCATTAGTTTCGCTCACTCTCGAAATCAAGCATTTTACAGCAGGTTGGAGCAGCCTGTATCTCAGCACAGGAATAAGGTAGGGAAGAATTCTAAGGCTCATTTTGACTGCCTCCAGAAGTTAGATCAGATGGCAAATTGGATTTGGTGCTAGGTCTTTCCCTTTAGGTTTTACCCCAACAATGTTTTCATTAGTTTCGCTCACTCTCGAAATCAAGCATTTTACAGCAGGTTGGAGCAGCCTGTATCTCAGCACAGGAATAAGGTAGGGAAGAATTCTAAGGATCATTTTGACTGCCTCCAGAAGTTAGATCAGATGGCAAATTGGATTTGGTGCTAGGTCTTTCCCTTTAGGTTTTACCCCAACAATGTTTTCATTAGTTTCGCTCACCTCTCGAAATCAAGCATTTTACAGCAGGTTGGAGCAGCCTGTATCTCAGCACAGGAATAAGGTAGGGAAGAATTCTAAGGATCATTTTGACTGCCTCCAGAAGTTAGATCAGATGGCAAATTGGATTTGGTGCTAGGTCTTTCCCTTTAGGTTTTACCCCAACAATGTTTTCATTAGTTTCGCTCACTCTCGAAATCAAGCATTTTACAGCAGGTTGGAGCAGCCTGTATCTCAGCACAGGAATAAGGTAGGGAAGAATTCAAATGCTCATTTTGACTGCCTCCAGAAGTTAGATCAGATGGCAAATTGGATTTGGTGCTAGGTCTTTCCCTTTAGGTTTTACCCCAACAATGTTTTCATTAGTTTCGCTCACTCTCGAAATCAAGCATTTTACAGCAGGTTGGAGCAGCCTGTATCTCAGCACAGGAATAAGGTAGGGAAGAATTCTAAGGCTCATTTTGACTGCCTCCAGAAGTTAGATCAGATGGCAAATTGGATTTGGTGCTAGGTCTTTCCCTTTAGGTTTTACCCCAACAATGTTTTCATTAGTTTCGCTCACTCTCGAAATCAAGCATTTTACAGCAGGTTGGAGCAGCCTGTATCTCAGCACAGGAATAAGGTAGGGAAGAATTCTAAGGCTCATTTTGACTGCCTCCAGAAGTTAGATCAGATGGCAAATTGGATTTGGTGCTAGGTCTTTCCCTTTAGGTTTTACCCCAACAATGTTTTCATTAGTTTCGCTCACTCTCGAAATCAAGCATTTTACAGCAGGTTGGAGCAGCCTGTATCTCAGCACAGGAATAAGGTAGGGAAGAATTCTAAGGATCATTTTGACTGCCTCCAGAAGTTAGATCAGATGGCAAATTGGATTTGGTGCTAGGTCTTTCCCTTTAGGTTTTACCCCAACAATGTTTTCATTAGTTTCGCTCACTCTCGAAATCAAGCATTTTACAGCAGGTTGGAGCAGCCTGTATCTCAGCACAGGAATAAGGTAGGGAAGAATTCTAAGGATCATTTTGACTGCCTCCAGAAGTTAGATCAGATGGCAAATTGGATTTGGTGCTAGGTCTTTCCCTTTAGGTTTTACCCCAACAATGTTTTCATTAGTTTCGCTCACTCTCGAAATCAAGCATTTTACAGCAGGTTGGAGCAGCCTGTATCTCAGCACAGGAATAAGGTAGGGAAGAATTCTAAGGCTCATTTTGACTGCCTCCAGAAGTTAGATCAGATGGCAAATTGGATTTGGTGCTAGGTCTTTCCCTTTAGGTTTTACCCCAACAATGTTTTCATTAGTTTCGCTCACTCTCGAAATCAAGCATTTTACAGCAGGTTGGAGCAGCCTGTATCTCAGCACAGGAATAAGGTAGGGAAGAATTCTAAGGATCATTTTGACTGCCTCCAGAAGTTAGATCAGATGGCAAATTGGATTTGGTGCTAGGTCTTTCCCTTTAGGTTTTACCCCAACAATGTTTTCATTAGTTTCGCTCACTCTCGAAATCAAGCATTTTACAGCAGGTTGGAGCAGCCTGTATCTCAGCACAGGAATAAGGTAGGGAAGAATTCTAAGGCTCATTTTGACTGCCTCCAGAAGTTAGATCAGATGGCAAATTGGATTTGGTGCTAGGTCTTTCCCTTTAGGTTTTACCCCAACAATGTTTTCATTAGTTTCGCTCACTCTCGAAATCAAGCATTTTACAGCAGGTTGGAGCAGCCTGTATCTCAGCACAGGAATAAGGTAGGGAAGAATTCTAAGGCTCATTTTGACTGCCTCCAGAAGTTAGATCAGATGGCAAATTGGATTTGGTGCTAGGTCTTTCCCTTTAGGTTTTACCCCAACAATGTTTTCATTAGTTTCGCTCACTCTCGAAATCAAGCATTTTACAGCAGGTTGGAGCAGCCTGTATCTCAGCACAGGAATAAGGTAGGGAAGAATTCTAAGGCTCATTTTGACTGCCTCCAGAAGTTAGATCAGATGGCAAATTGGATTTGGTGCTAGGTCTTTCCCTTTAGGTTTTACCCCAACAATGTTTTCATTAGTTTCGCTCACTCTCGAAATCAAGCATTTTACAGCAGGTTGGAGCAGCCTGTATCTCAGCACAGGAATAAGGTAGGAAGAATTCTAAGGCTCATTTTGACTGCCTCCAGAAGTTAGATCAGATGGCAAATTGGATTTGGTGCTAGGTCTTTCCCTTTAGGTTTTACCCCAACAATGTTTTCATTAGTTTCGCTCACTCTCGAAATCAAGCATTTTACAGCAGGTTGGAGCAGCCTGTATCTCAGCACAGAATAAGGTAGGGAAGAATTCTAAGGCTCATTTTGACTGCCTCCAGAAGTTAGATCAGATGGCAAATTGGATTTGGTGCTAGGTCTTTCCCTTTAGGTTTTACCCCAACAATGTTTTCATTAGTTTCGCTCACTCTCGAAATCAAGCATTTTACAGCAGGTTGGAGCAGCCTGTATCTCAGCACAGGAATAAGGTAGGGAAGAATTCTAAGGCTCATTTTGACTGCCTCCAGAAGTTAGATCAGATGGCAAATTGGATTTGGTGCTAGGTCTTTCCCTTTAGGTTTTACCCCAACAATGTTTTCATTAGTTTCGCTCACTCTCGAAATCAAGCATTTTACAGCAGGTTGGAGCAGCCTGTATCTCAGCACAGGAATAAGGTAGGGAAGAATTCTAAGGCTCATTTTGACTGCCTCCAGAAGTTAGATCAGATGGCAAATTGGATTTGGTGCTAGGTCTTTCCCTTTAGGTTTTACCCCAACAATGTTTTCATTAGTTTCGCTCACTCTCGAAATCAAGCATTTTACAGCAGGTTGGAGCAGCCTGTATCTCAGCACAGGAATAAGGTAGGGAAGAATTCTAAGGCTCATTTTGACTGCCTCCAGAAGTTAGATCAGATGGCAAATTGGATTTGGTGCTAGGTCTTTCCCTTTAGGTTTTACCCCAACAATGTTTTCATTAGTTTCGCTCACTCTCGAAATCAAGCATTTTACAGCAGGTTGGAGCAGCCTGTATCTCAGCACAGGAATAAGGTAGGGAAGAATTCTAAGGCTCATTTTGACTGCCTCCAGAAGTTAGATCAGATGGCAAATTGGATTTGGTGCTAGGTCTTTCCCTTTAGGTTTTACCCCAACAATGTTTTCATTAGTTTCGCTCACTCTCGAAATCAAGCATTTTACAGCAGGTTGGAGCAGCCTGTATCTCAGCACAGGAATAAGGTAGGGAAGAATTCAAATGCTCATTTTGACTGCCTCCAGAAGTTAGATCAGATGGCAAATTGGATTTGGTGCTAGGTCTTTCCCTTTAGGTTTTACCCCAACAATGTTTTCATTAGTTTCGCTCACTCTCGAAATCAAGCATTTTACAGCAGGTTGGAGCAGCCTGTATCTCAGCACAGGAATAAGGTAGGGAAGAATTCTAAGGCTCATTTTGACTGCCTCCAGAAGTTAGATCAGATGGCAAATTGGATTTGGTGCTAGGTCTTTCCCTTTAGGTTTTACCCCAACAATGTTTTCATTAGTTTCGCTCACTCTCGAAATCAAGCATTTTACAGCAGGTTGGAGCAGCCTGTATCTCAGCACAGGAATAAGGTAGGGAAGAATTCTAAGGCTCATTTTGACTGCCTCCAGAAGTTAGATCAGATGGCAAATTGGATTTGGTGCTAGGTCTTTCCCTTTAGGTTTTACCCCAACAATGTTTTCATTAGTTTCGCTCACTCTCGAAATCAAGCATTTTACAGCAGGTTGGAGCAGCCTGTATCTCAGCACAGGAATAAGGTAGGGAAGAATTCTAAGGCTCATTTTGACTGCCTCCAGAAGTTAGATCAGATGGCAAATTGGATTTGGTGCTAGGTCTTTCCCTTTAGGTTTTACCCCAACAATGTTTTCATTAGTTTCGCTCACTCTCGAAATCAAGCATTTTACAGCAGGTTGGAGCAGCCTGTATCTCAGCACAGGAATAAGGTAGGGAAGAATTCTAAGGCTCATTTTGTCTGCCTCCAGAAGTTAGATCAGATGGCAAATTGGATTTGGTGCTAGGTCTTTCCCTTTAGGTTTTACCCCAACAATGTTTTCATTAGTTTCGCTCACTCTCGAAATCAAGCATTTTACAGCAGGTTGGAGCAGCCTGTATCTCAGCACAGGAATAAGGTAGGGAAGAATTCTAAGGATCATTTTGACTGCCTCCAGAAGTTAGATCAGATGGCAAATTGGATTTGGTGCTAGGTCTTTCCCTTTAGGTTTTACCCCAACAATGTTTTCATTAGTTTCGCTCACTCTCGAAATCAAGCATTTTACAGCAGGTTGGAGCAGCCTGTATCTCAGCACAGGAATAAGGTAGGGAAGAATTCTAAGGCTCATTTTGACTGCCTCCAGAAGTTAGATCAGATGGCAAATTGGATTTGGTGCTAGGTCTTTCCCTTTAGGTTTTACCCCAACAATGTTTTCATTAGTTTCGCTCACTCTCGAAATCAAGCATTTTACAGCAGGTTGGAGCAGCCTGTATCTCAGCACAGGAATAAGGTAGGGAAGAATTCTAAGGCTCATTTTGACTGCCTCCAGAAGTTAGATCAGATGGCAAATTGGATTTGGTGCTAGGTCTTTCCCTTTAGGTTTTACCCCAACAATGTTTTCATTAGTTTCGCTCACTCTCGAAATCAAGCATTTTACAGCAGGTTGGAGCAGCCTGTATCTCAGCACAGGAATAAGGTAGGGAAGAATTCTAAGGCTCATTTTGACTGCCTCCAGAAGTTAGATCAGATGGCAAATTGGATTTGGTGCTAGGTCTTTCCCTTTAGGTTTTACCCCAACAATGTTTTCATTAGTTTCGCTCACTCTCGAAATCAAGCATTTTACAGCAGGTTGGAGCAGCCTGTATCTCAGCACAGGAATAAGGTAGGGAGGAATTCAAATACTCATTTTGACTGCCTCCAGAAGTTAGATCAGATGGCAAATTGGATTTGGTGCTAGGTCTTTCCCTTTAGGTTTTACCCCCAACAATGTTTTCATTAGTTTCGCTCACTCTCGAAATCAAGCATTTTACAGCAGGTTGGAGCAGCCTGTATCTCAGCACAGGAATAAGGTAGGGAAGAATTCTAAGGCTCATTTTGACTGCCTCCAGAAGTTAGATCAGATGGCAAATTGGATTTGGTGCTAGGTCTTTCCCTTTAGGTTTTACCCCAACAATGTTTTCATTAGTTTCGCTCACTCTCGAAATCAAGCATTTTACAGCAGGTTAGAGCAGCCTGTATCTCAGCACAGGAATAAGGTAGGGAAGAATTCTAAGGCTCATTTTGACTGCCTCCAGAAGTTAGATCAGATGGCAAATTGGATTTGGTGCTAGGTCTTTCCCTTTAGGTTTTACCCCAACAATGATTTCATTAGTTTCGCTCACTCTCGAAATCAAGCATTTTACAGCAGGTTGGAGCAGCCTGTATCTCAGCACAGGAATAAGGTAGGGAAGAATTCTAAGGATCATTTTGACTGCCTCCAGAAGTTAGATCAGATGGCAAATTGGATTTGGTGCTAGGTCTTTCCCTTTAGGTTTTACCCCAACAATGTTTTCATTAGTTTCGCTCACTCTCGAAATCAAGCATTTTACAGCAGGTTGGAGCAGCCTGTATCTCAGCACAGGAATAAGGTAGGGAAGAATTCTAAGGATCATTTTGACTGCCTCCAGAAGTTAGATCAGATGGCAAATTGGATTTGGTGCTAGGTCTTTCCCTTTAGGTTTTACCCCAACAATGTTTTCATTAGTTTCGCTCACTCTCGAAATCAAGCATTTTACAGCAGGTTGGAGCAGCCTGTATCTCAGCACAGGAATAAGGTAGGGAAGAATTCTAAGGCTCATTTTGACTGCCTCCAGAAGTTAGATCAGATGGCAAATTGGATTTGGTGCTAGGTCTTTCCCTTTAGGTTTTACCCCAACAATGTTTTCATTAGTTTCGCTCACTCTCGAAATCAAGCATTTTACAGCAGGTTGGAGCAGCCTGTATCTCAGCACAGGAATAAGGTAGGGAAGAATTCTAAGGATCATTTTGACTGCCTCCAGAAGTTAGATCAGATGGCAAATTGGATTTGGTGGTAGGTCTTTCCCTTTAGGTTTTACCCCAACAATGTTTTCATTAGTTTCGCTCACTCTCGAAATCAAGCATTTCACAGCAGGTTGGAGCAGCCTGTATCTCAGCACAGGAATAAGGTAGGGAAGAATTCTAAGGCTCATTTTGACTGCCTCCAGAAGTTAGATCAGATGGCAAATTGGATTTGGTGCTAGGTCTTTCCCTTTAGGTTTTACCCCAACAATGTTTTCATTAGTTTCGCTCACTCTCGAAATCAAGCATTTTACAGCAGGTTGGAGCAGCCTGTATCTCAGCACAGGAATAAGGTAGGGAAGAATTCTAAGGCTCATTTTGACTGCCTCCAGAAGTTAGATCAGATGGCAAATTGGATTTGGTGCTAGGTCTTTCCCTTTAGGTTTTACCCCAACAATGTTTTCATTAGTTTCGCTCACTCTCGAAATCAAGCATTTTACAGCAGGTTGGAGCAGCCTGTATCTCAGCACAGGAATAAGGTAGGGAAGAATTCTAAGGCTCATTTTGACTGCCTCCAGAAGTTAGATCAGATGGCAAATTGGATTTGGTGCTAGGTCTTTCCCTTTAGGTTTTACCCCAACAATGTTTTCATTAGTTTCGCTCACTCTCGAAATCAAGCATTTTACAGCAGGTTGGAGCAGCCTGTATCTCAGCACAGGAATAAGGTAGGGAAGAATTCTAAGGCTCATTTTGACTGCCTCCAGAAGTTAGATCAGATGGCAAATTGGATTTGGTGCTAGGTCTTTCCCTTTAGGTTTTACCCCAACAATGTTTTCATTAGTTTCGCTCACTCTCGAAATCAAGCATTTTACAGCAGGTTGGAGCAGCCTGTATCTCAGCACAGGAATAAGGTAGGGAAGAATTCTAAGGCTCATTTTGACTGCCTCCAGAAGTTAGATCAGATGGCAAATTGGATTTGGTGCTAGGTCTTTCCCTTTAGGTTTTACCCCAACAATGTTTTCATTAGTTTCGCTCACTCTCAAAATCAAGCATTTTACAGCAGGTTGGAGCAGCCTGTATCTCAGCACAGGAATAAGGTAGGGAAGAATTCTAAGGCTCATTTTGACTGCCTCCAGAAGTTAGATCAGATGGCAAATTGGATTTGGTGCTAGGTCTTTCCCTTTAGGTTTTACCCCAACAATGTTTTCATTAGTTTCGCTCACTCTCGAAATCAAGCATTTTACAGCAGGTTGGAGCAGCCTGTATCTCAGCACAGGAATAAGGTAGGGAAGAATTCTAAGGCTCATTTTGACTGCCTCCAGAAGTTAGATCAGATGGCAAATTGGATTTGGTGCTAGGTCTTTCCCTTTAGGTTTTACCCCAACAATGTTTTCATTAGTTTCGCTCACTCTCGAAATCAAGCATTTTACAGCAGGTTGGAGCAGCCTGTATCTCAGCACAGGAATAAGGTAGGGAAGAATTCTAAGGCTCATTTTGACTGCCTCCAGAAGTTAGATCAGATGGCAAATTGGATTTGGTGCTAGGTCTTTCCCTTTAGGTTTTACCCCAACAATGTTTTCATTAGTTTCGCTCACTCTCGAAATCAAGCATTTTACAGCAGGTTGGAGCAGCCTGTATCTCAGCACAGGAATAAGGTAGGGAAGAATTCTAAGGCTCATTTTGACTGCCTCCAGAAGTTAGATCAGATGGCAAATTGGATTTGGTGCTAGGTCTTTCCCTTTAGGTTTTACCCCAACAATGTTTTCATTAGTTTCGCTCACTCTCGAAATCAAGCATTTTACAGCAGGTCGGAGCAGCCTGTATCTCAGCACAGGAATAAGGTAGGGAAGAATTCTAAGGCTCATTTTGACTGCCTCCAGAAGTTAGATCAGATGGCAAATTGGATTTGGTGCTAGGTCTTTCCCTTTAGGTTTTACCCCAACAATGTTTTCATTAGTTTCGCTCACTCTCGAAATCAAGCATTTTACAGCAGGTCGGAGCAGCCTGTATCTCAGCACAGGAATAAGGTAGGGAAGAATTCTAAGGCTCATTTTGACTGCCTCCAGAAGTTAGATCAGATGGCAAATTGGATTTGGTGCTAGGTCTTTCCCTTTAGGTTTTACCCCAACAATGTTTTCATTAGTTTCGCTCACTCTCGAAATCAAGCATTTTACAGCAGGTTGGAGCAGCCTGTATCTCAGCACAGGAATAAGGTAGGGAAGAATTCTAAGGCTCATTTTGACTGCCTCCAGAAGTTAGATCAGATGGCAAATTGGATTTGGTGCTAGGTCTTTCCCTTTAGGTTTTACCCCAACAATGTTTTCATTAGTTTCGCTCACTCTCGAAATCAAGCATTTTACAGCAGGTTGGAGCAGCCTGTATCTCAGCACAGGAATAAGGTAGGGAAGAATTCTAAGGCTCATTTTGACTGCCTCCAGAAGTTAGATCAGATGGCAAATTGGATTTGGTGCTAGGTCTTTCCCTTTAGGTTTTACCCCAACAATGTTTTCATTAGTTTCGCTCACTCTCGAAATCAAGCATTTTACAGCAGGTTGGAGCAGCCTGTATCTCAGCACAGGAATAAGGTAGGGAAGAATTCTAAGGCTCATTTTGACTGCCTCCAGAAGTTAGATCAGATGGCAAATTGGATTTGGTGCTAGGTCTTTCCCTTTAGGTTTTACCCCAACAATGTTTTCATTAGTTTCGCTCACTCTCGAAATCAAGCATTTTACAGCAGGTTGGAGCAGCCTGTATCTCAGCACAGGAATAAGGTAGGGAAGAATTCTAAGGCTCATTTTGACTGCCTCCAGAAGTTAGATCAGATGGCAAATTGGATTTGGTGCTAGGTCTTTCCCTTTAGGTTTTACCCCAACAATGTTTTCATTAGTTTCGCTCACTCTCGAAATCAAGCATTTTACAGCAGGTTGGAGCAGCCTGTATCTCAGCACAGGAATAAGGTAGGGAAGAATTCTAAGGCTCATTTTGACTGCCTCCAGAAGTTAGATCAGATGGCAAATTGGATTTGGTGCTAGGTCTTTCCCTTTAGGTTTTACCCCAACAATGTTTTCATTAGTTTCGCTCACTCTCGAAATCAAGCATTTTACAGCAGGTTGGAGCAGCCTGTATCTCAGCACAGGAATAAGGTAGGGAAGAATTCTAAGGCTCATTTTGACTGCCTCCAGAAGTTAGATCAGATGGCAAATTGGATTTGGTGCTAGGTCTTTCCCTTTAGGTTTTACCCCAACAATGTTTTCATTAGTTTCGCTCACTCTCGAAATCAAGCATTTTACAGCAGGTTGGAGCAGCCTGTATCTCAGCACAGGAATAAGGTAGGGAAGAATTCTAAGGCTCATTTTGACTGCCTCCAGAAGTTAGATCAGATGGCAAATTGGATTTGGTGCTAGGTCTTTCCCTTTAGGTTTTACCCCAACAATGTTTTCATTAGTTTCGCTCACTCTCGAAATCAAGCATTTTACAGCAGGTTGGAGCAGCCTGTATCTCAGCACAGGAATAAGGTAGGGAAGAATTCTAAGGATCATTTTGACTGCCTCCAGAAGTTAGATCAGATGGCAAATTGGATTTGGTGCTAGGTCTTTCCCTTTAGGTTTTACCCCAACAATGTTTTCATTAGTTTCGCTCACTCTCGAAATCAAGCATTTTACAGCAGGTTGGAGCAGCCTGTATCTCAGCACAGGAATAAGGTAGGGAAGAATTCTAAGGCTCATTTTGACTGCCTCCAGAAGTTAGATCAGATGGCAAATTGGATTTGGTGCTAGGTCTTTCCCTTTAGGTTTTACCCCAACAATGTTTTCATTAGTTTCGCTCACTCTCGAAATCAAGCATTTTACAGCAGGTTGGAGCAGCCTGTATCTCAGCACAGGAATAAGGTAGGGAAGAATTCTAAGGCTCATTTTGACTGCCTCCAGAAGTTAGATCAGATGGCAAATTGGATTTGGTGCTAGGTCTTTCCCTTTAGGTTTTACCCCAACAATGTTTTCATTAGTTTCGCTCACTCTCGAAATCAAGCATTTTACAGCAGGTTGGAGCAGCCTGTATCTCAGCACAGGAATAAGGTAGGGAAGAATTCTAGGGATCATTTTGACTGCCTCCAGAAGTTAGATCAGATGGCAAATTGGATTTGGTGCTAGGTCTTTCCCTTTAGGTTTTACCCCAACAATGTTTTCATTAGTTTCGCTCACTCTCGAAATCAAGCATTTTACAGCAGGTTGGAGCAGCCTGTATCTCAGCACAGGAATAAGGTAGGGAAGAATTCTAAGGCTCATTTTGACTGCCTCCAGAAGTTAGATCAGATGGCAAATTGGATTTGGTGCTAGGTCTTTCCCTTTAGGTTTTACCCCAACAATGTTTTCATTAGTTTCGCTCCCTCTTGAAATCAAGCATTTTACAGCAGGTTGGAGCAGCCTGTATCTCAGCACAGGAATAAGGTAGGGAAGAATTCTAAGGCTCATTTTGACTGCCTCCAGAAGTTAGATCAGATGGCAAATTGGATTTGGTGCTAGGTCTTTCCCTTTAGGTTTTACCCCAACAATGTTTTCATTAGTTTCGCTCACTCTCGAAATCAAGCATTTTACAGCAGGTTGGAGCAGCCTGTATCTCAGCACAGGAATAAGGTAGGGAAGAATTCTAAGGCTCATTTTGACTGCCTCCAGAAGTTAGATCAGATGGCAAATTGGATTTGGTGCTAGGTCTTTCCCTTTAGGTTTTACCCCAACAATGTTTTCATTAGTTTCGCTCACTCTCGAAATCAAGCATTTTACAGCAGGTTGGAGCAGCCTGTATCTCAGCACAGGAATAAGGTAGGGAAGAATTCTAAGGATCATTTTGACTGCCTCCAGAAGTTAGATCAGATGGCAAATTGGATTTGGTGCTAGGTCTTTCCCTTTAGGTTTTACCCCAACAATGTTTTCATTAGTTTCGCTCCCTCTCGAAATCAAGCATTTTACAGCAGGTTGGAGCAGCCTGTATCTCAGCACAGGAATAAGGTAGGGAAGAATTCTAAGGCTCATTTTGACTGCCTCCAGAAGTTAGATCAGATGGCAAATTGGATTTGGTGCTAGGTCTTTCCCTTTAGGTTTTACCCCAACAATGTTTTCATTAGTTTCGCTCACTCTCGAAATCAAGCATTTTACAGCAGGTTGGAGCAGCCTGTATCTCAGCACAGGAATAAGGTAGGGAAGAATTCTAAGGCTCATTTTGACTGCCTCCAGAAGTTAGATCAGATGGCAAATTGGATTTGGTGCTAGGTCTTTCCCTTTAGGTTTTACCCCAACAATGTTTTCATTAGTTTCGCTCACTCTCGAAATCAAGCATTTTACAGCAGGTTGGAGCAGCCTGTATCTCAGCACAGGAATAAGGTAGGGAAGAATTCTAAGGCTCATTTTGACTGCCTCCAGAAGTTAGATCAGATGGCAAATTGGATTTGGTGCTAGGTCTTTCCCTTTAGGTTTTACCCCAACAATGTTTTCATTAGTTTCGCTCACTCTCGAAATCAAGCATTTTACAGCAGGTTGGAGCAGCCTGTATCTCAGCACAGGAATAAGGTAGGGAAGAATTCTAAGGATCATTTTGACTGCCTCCAGAAGTTAGATCAGATGGCAAATTGGATTTGGTGCTAGGTCTTTCCCTTTAGGTTTTACCCCAACAATGTTTTCATTAGTTTCGCTCACTCTCGAAATCAAGCATTTTACAGCAGGTTGGAGCAGCCTGTATCTCAGCACAGGAATAAGGTAGGGAAGAATTCTAAGGCTCATTTTGACTGCCTCCAGAAGTTAGATCAGATGGCAAATTGGATTTGGTGCTAGGTCTTTCCCTTTAGGTTTTACCCCAACAATGTTTTCATTAGTTTCGCTCACTCTCGAAATCAAGCATTTTACAGCAGGTTGGAGCAGCCTGTATCTCAGCACAGGAATAAGGTAGGGAAGAATTCTAAGGCTCATTTTGACTGCCTCCAGAAGTTAGATCAGATGGCAAATTGGATTTGGTGCTAGGTCTTTCCCTTTAGGTTTTACCCCAACAATGTTTTCATTAGTTTCGCTCACTCTCGAAATCAAGCATTTTACAGCAGGTTGGAGCAGCCTGTATCTCAGCACAGGAATAAGGTAGGGAAGAATTCAAATGCTCATTTTGACTGCCTCCAGAAGTTAGATCAGATGGCAAATTGGATTTGGTGCTAGGTCTTTCCCTTTAGGTTTTACCCCAACAATGTTTTCATTAGTTTCGCTCACTCTCGAAATCAAGCATTTTACAGCAGGTTGGAGCAGCCTGTATCTCAGCACAGGAATAAGGTAGGGAAGAATTCTAAGGCTCATTTTGACTGCCTCCAGAAGTTAGATCAGATGGCAAATTGGATTTGGTGCTAGGTCTTTCCCTTTAGGTTTTACCCCAACAATGTTTTCATTAGTTTCGCTCACTCTCGAAATCAAGCATTTTACAGCAGGTTGGAGCAGCCTGTATCTCAGCACAGGAATAAGGTAGGGAAGAATTCTAAGGCTCATTTTGACTGCCTCCAGAAGTTAGATCAGATGGCAAATTGGATTTGGTGCTAGGTCTTTCCCTTTAGGTTTTACCCCAACAATGTTTTCATTAGTTTCGCTCCCTCTCGAAATCAAGCATTTTACAGCAGGTTGGAGCAGCCTGTATCTCAGCACAGGAATAAGGTAGGGAAGAATTCTAAGGCTCATTTTGACTGCCTCCAGAAGTTAGATCAGATGGCAAATTGGATTTGGTGCTAGGTCTTTCCCTTTAGGTTTTACCCCAACAATGTTTTCATTAGTTTCGCTCACTCTCGAAATCAAGCATTTTACAGCAGGTTGGAGCAGCCTGTATCTCAGCACAGGAATAAGGTAGGGAAGAATTCTAAGGATCATTTTGACTGCCTCCAGAAGTTAGATCAGATGGCAAATTGGATTTGGTGCTAGGTCTTTCCCTTTAGGTTTTACCCCAACAATGTTTTCATTAGTTTCGCTCACTCTCGAAATCAAGCATTTTACAGCAGGTTGGAGCAGCCTGTATCTCAGCACAGGAAGAAGGTAGGGAAGAATTCTAAGGCTCATTTTGACTGCCTCCAGAAGTTAGATCAGATGGCAAATTGGATTTGGTGCTAGGTCTTTCCCTTTAGGTTTTACCCCAACAATGTTTTCATTAGTTTCGCTCACTCTCGAAATCAAGCATTTTACAGCAGGTTGGAGCAGCCTGTATCTCAGCACAGGAATAAGGTAGGGAAGAATTCTAAGGCTCATTTTGACTGCCTCCAGAAGTTAGATCAGATGGCAAATTGGATTTGGTGCTAGGTCTTTCCCTTTAGGTTTTACCCCAACAATGTTTTCATTAGTTTCGCTCACTCTCGAAATCAAGCATTTTACAGCAGGTTGGAGCAGCCTGTATTACAGCACAGGAATAAGGTAGGGAAGAATTCTAAGGATCATTTTGACTGCCTCCAGAAGTTAGATCAGATGGCAAATTGGATTTGGTGCTAGGTCTTTCCCTTTAGGTTTTACCCCAACAATGTTTTCATTAGTTTCGCTCACTCTCGAAATCAAGCATTTTACAGCAGGTTGGAGCAGCCTGTATCTCAGCACAGGAATAAGGTAGGGAAGAATTCTAAGGCTCATTTTGACTGCCTCCAGAAGTTAGATCAGATGGCAAATTGGATTTGGTGCTAGGTCTTTCCCTTTAGGTTTTACCCCAACAATGTTTTCATTAGTTTCGCTCCCTCTCGAAATCAAGCATTTTACAGCAGGTTGGAGCAGCCTGTATCTCAGCACAGGAATAAGGTAGGGAAGAATTCTAAGGCTCATTTTGACTGCCTCCAGAAGTTAGATCAGATGGCAAATTGGATTTGGTGCTAGGTCTTTCCCTTTAGGTTTTACCCCAACAATGTTTTCATTAGTTTCGCTCACTCTCGAAATCAAGCATTTTACAGCAGGTTGGAGCAGCCTGTATCTCAGCACAGGAATAAGGTAGGGAAGAATTCTAAGGCTCATTTTGACTGCCTCCAGAAGTTAGATCAGATGGCAAATTGGATTTGGTGCTAGGTCTTTCCCTTTAGGTTTTACCCCAACAATGTTTTCATTAGTTTCGCTCACTCTCGAAATCAAGCATTTTACAGCAGGTTGGAGCAGCCTGTATCTCAGCACAGGAATAAGGTAGGGAAGAATTCTAAGGATCATTTTGACTGCCTCCAGAAGTTAGATCAGATGGCAAATTGGATTTGGTGCTAGGTCTTTCCCTTTAGGTTTTACCCCAACAATGTTTTCATTAGTTTCGCTCCCTCTCGAAATCAAGCATTTTACAGCAGGTTGGAGCAGCCTGTATCTCAGCACAGGAATAAGGTAGGGAAGAATTCTAAGGCTCATTTTGACTGCCTCCAGAAGTTAGATCAGATGGCAAATTGGATTTGGTGCTAGGTCTTTCCCTTTAGGTTTTACCCCAACAATGTTTTCATTAGTTTCGCTCACTCTCGAAATCAAGCATTTTACAGCAGGTTGGAGCAGCCTGTATCTCAGCACAGGAATAAGGTAGGGAAGAATTCTAAGGCTCATTTTGACTGCCTCCAGAAGTTAGATCAGATGGCAAATTGGATTTGGTGCTAGGTCTTTCCCTTTAGGTTTTACCCCAACAATGTTTTCATTAGTTTCGCTCACTCTCGAAATCAAGCATTTTACAGCAGGTTGGAGCAGCCTGTATCTCAGCACAGGAATAAGGTAGGGAAGAATTCTAAGGCTCATTTTGACTGCCTCCAGAAGTTAGATCAGATGGCAAATTGGATTTGGTGCTAGGTCTTTCCCTTTAGGTTTTACCCCAACAATGTTTTCATTAGTTTCGCTCACTCTCGAAATCAAGCATTTTACAGCAGGTTGGAGCAGCCTGTATCTCAGCACAGGAATAAGGTAGGGAAGAATTCTAAGGATCATTTTGACTGCCTCCAGAAGTTAGATCAGATGGCAAATTGGATTTGGTGCTAGGTCTTTCCCTTTAGGTTTTACCCCAACAATGTTTTCATTAGTTTCGCTCACTCTCGAAATCCAGCATTTTACAGCAGGTTGGAGCAGCCTGTATCTCAGCACAGGAATAAGGTAGGGAAGAATTCTAAGGCTCATTTTGACTGCCTCCAGAAGTTAGATCAGATGGCAAATTGGATTTGGTGCTAGGTCTTTCCCTTTAGGTTTTACCCCAACAATGTTTTCATTAGTTTCGCTCACTCTCGAAATCAAGCATTTTACAGCAGGTTGGAGCAGCCTGTATCTCAGCACAGGAATAAGGTAGGGAAGAATTCTAAGGCTCATTTTGACTGCCTCCAGAAGTTAGATCAGATGGCAAATTGGATTTGGTGCTAGGTCTTTCCCTTTAGGTTTTACCCCAACAATGTTTTCATTAGTTTCGCTCACTCTCGAAATCAAGCATTTTACAGCAGGTTGGAGCAGCCTGTATCTCAGCACAGGAATAAGGTAGGGAAGAATTCTAAGGCTCATTTTGACTGCCTCCAGAAGTTAGATCAGATGGCAAATTGGATTTGGTGCTAGGTCTTTCCCTTTAGGTTTTACCCCAACAATGTTTTCATTAGTTTCGCTCACTCTCGAAATCAAGCATTTTACAGCAGGTTGGAGCAGCCTGTATCTCAGCACAGGAATAAGGTAGGGAAGAATTCTAAGGCTCATTTTGACTGCCTCCAGAAGTTAGATCAGATGGCAAATTGGATTTGGTGCTAGGTCTTTCCCTTTAGGTTTTACCCCAACAATGTTTTCATTAGTTTCGCTCACTCTCGAAATCAAGCATTTTACAGCAGGTTGGAGCAGCCTGTATCTCAGCACAGGAATAAGGTAGGGAAGAATTCTAAGGCTCATTTTGACTGCCTCCAGAAGTTAGATCAGATGGCAAATTGGATTTGGTGCTAGGTCTTTCCCTTTAGGTTTTACCCCAACAATGTTTTCATTAGTTTCGCTCACTCTCGAAATCAAGCATTTTACAGCAGGTTGGAGCAGCCTGTATCTCAGCACAGGAATAAGGTAGGGAAGAATTCTAAGGATCATTTTGACTGCCTCCAGAAGTTAGATCAGATGGCAAATTGGATTTGGTGCTAGGTCTTTCCCTTTAGGTTTTACCCCAACAATGTTTTCATTAGTTTCGCTCCCTCTCGAAATCAAGCATTTTACAGCAGGTTGGAGCAGCCTGTATCTCAGCACAGGAATAAGGTAGGGAAGAATTCTAAGGCTCATTTTGACTGCCTCCAGAAGTTAGATCAGATGGCAAATTGGATTTGGTGCTAGGTCTTTCCCTTTAGGTTTTACCCCAACAATGTTTTCATTAGTTTCGCTCACTCTCGAAATCAAGCATTTTACAGCAGGTTGGAGCAGCCTGTATCTCAGCACAGGAATAAGGTAGGGAAGAATTCTAAGGCTCATTTTGACTGCCTCCAGAAGTTAGATCAGATGGCAAATTGGATTTGGTGCTAGGTCTTTCCCTTTAGGTTTTACCCCAACAATGTTTTCATTAGTTTCGCTCACTCTCGAAATCAAGCATTTTACAGCAGGTTGGAGCAGCCTGTATCTCAGCACAGGAATAAGGTAGGGAAGAATTCTAAGGCTCATTTTGACTGCCTCCAGAAGTTAGATCAGATGGCAAATTGGATTTGGTGCTAGGTCTTTCCCTTTAGGTTTTACCCCAACAATGTTTTCATTAGTTTCGCTCACTCTCGAAATCAAGCATTTTACAGCAGGTTGGAGCAGCCTGTATCTCAGCACAGGAATAAGGTAGGGAAGAATTCTAAGGATCATTTTGACTGCCTCCAGAAGTTAGATCAGATGGCAAATTGGATTTGGTGCTAGGTCTTTCCCTTTAGGTTTTACCCCAACAATGTTTTCATTAGTTTCGCTCACTCTCGAAATCAAGCATTTTACAGCAGGTTGGAGCAGCCTGTATCTCAGCACAGGAATAAGGTAGGGAAGAATTCTAAGGATCATTTTGACTGCCTCCAGAAGTTAGATCAGATGGCAAATTGGATTTGGTGCTAGGTCTTTCCCTTTAGGTTTTACCCCAACAATGTTTTCATTAGTTTCGCTCCCTCTCGAAATCAAGCATTTTACAGCAGGTTGGAGCAGCCTGTATCTCAGCACAGGAATAAGGTAGGGAAGAATTCTAAGGCTCATTTTGACTGCCTCCAGAAGTTAGATCAGATGGCAAATTGGATTTGGTGCTAGGTCTTTCCCTTTAGGTTTTACCCCAACAATGTTTTCATTAGTTTCGCTCACTCTCGAAATCAAGCATTTTACAGCAGGTTGGAGCAGCCTGTATCTCAGCACAGGAATAAGGTAGGGAAGAATTCTAAGGCTCATTTTGACTGCCTCCAGAAGTTAGATCAGATGGCAAATTGGATTTGGTGCTAGGTCTTTCCCTTTAGGTTTTACCCCAACAATGTTTTCATTAGTTTCGCTCACTCTCGAAATCAAGCATTTTACAGCAGGTTGGAGCAGCCTGTATCTCAGCACAGGAATAAGGTAGGGAAGAATTCTAAGGCTCATTTTGACTGCCTCCAGAAGTTAGATCAGATGGCAAATTGGATTTGGTGCTAGGTCTTTCCCTTTAGGTTTTACCCCAACAATGTTTTCATTAGTTTCGCTCACTCTCGAAATCAAGCATTTTACAGCAGGTTGGAGCAGCCTGTATCTCAGCACAGGAATAAGGTAGGGAAGAATTCAAATGCTCATTTTGACTGCCTCCAGAAGTTAGATCAGATGGCAAATTGGATTTGGTGCTAGGTCTTTCCCTTTAGGTTTTACCCCAACAATGTTTTCATTAGTTTCGCTCACTCTCGAAATCAAGCATTTTACAGCAGGTTGGAGCAGCCTGTATCTCAGCACAGGAATAAGGTAGGGAAGAATTCTAAGGCTCATTTTGACTGCCTCCAGAAGTTAGATCAGATGGCAAATTGGATTTGGTGCTAGGTCTTTCCCTTTAGGTTTTACCCCAACAATGTTTTCATTAGTTTCGCTCACTCTCGAAATCAAGCATTTTACAGCAGGTTGGAGCAGCCTGTATCTCAGCACAGGAATAAGGTAGGGAAGAATTCTAAGGCTCATTTTGACTGCCTCCAGAAGTTAGATCAGATGGCAAATTGGATTTGGTGCTAGGTCTTTCCCTTTAGGTTTTACCCCAACAATGTTTTCATTAGTTTCGCTCCCTCTCGAAATCAAGCATTTTACAGCAGGTTGGAGCAGCCTGTATCTCAGCACAGGAATAAGGTAGGGAAGAATTCTAAGGCTCATTTTGACTGCCTCCAGAAGTTAGATCAGATGGCAAATTGGATTTGGTGCTAGGTCTTTCCCTTTAGGTTTTACCCCAACAATGTTTTCATTAGTTTCGCTCACTCTCGAAATCAAGCATTTTACAGCAGGTTGGAGCAGCCTGTATCTCAGCACAGGAATAAGGTAGGGAAGAATTCTAAGGATCATTTTGACTGCCTCCAGAAGTTAGATCAGATGGCAAATTGGATTTGGTGCTAGGTCTTTCCCTTTAGGTTTTACCCCAACAATGTTTTCATTAGTTTCGCTCACTCTCGAAATCAAGCATTTTACAGCAGGTTGGAGCAGCCTGTATCTCAGCACAGGAAGAAGGTAGGGAAGAATTCTAAGGCTCATTTTGACTGCCTCCAGAAGTTAGATCAGATGGCAAATTGGATTTGGTGCTAGGTCTTTCCCTTTAGGTTTTACCCCAACAATGTTTTCATTAGTTTCGCTCACTCTCGAAATCAAGCATTTTACAGCAGGTTGGAGCAGCCTGTATCTCAGCACAGGAATAAGGTAGGGAAGAATTCTAAGGCTCATTTTGACTGCCTCCAGAAGTTAGATCAGATGGCAAATTGGATTTGGTGCTAGGTCTTTCCCTTTAGGTTTTACCCCAACAATGTTTTCATTAGTTTCGCTCACTCTCGAAATCAAGCATTTTACAGCAGGTTGGAGCAGCCTGTATTACAGCACAGGAATAAGGTAGGGAAGAATTCTAAGGATCATTTTGACTGCCTCCAGAAGTTAGATCAGATGGCAAATTGGATTTGGTGCTAGGTCTTTCCCTTTAGGTTTTACCCCAACAATGTTTTCATTAGTTTCGCTCACTCTCGAAATCAAGCATTTTACAGCAGGTTGGAGCAGCCTGTATCTCAGCACAGGAATAAGGTAGGGAAGAATTCTAAGGCTCATTTTGACTGCCTCCAGAAGTTAGATCAGATGGCAAATTGGATTTGGTGCTAGGTCTTTCCCTTTAGGTTTTACCCCAACAATGTTTTCATTAGTTTCGCTCCCTCTCGAAATCAAGCATTTTACAGCAGGTTGGAGCAGCCTGTATCTCAGCACAGGAATAAGGTAGGGAAGAATTCTAAGGCTCATTTTGACTGCCTCCAGAAGTTAGATCAGATGGCAAATTGGATTTGGTGCTAGGTCTTTCCCTTTAGGTTTTACCCCAACAATGTTTTCATTAGTTTCGCTCACTCTCGAAATCAAGCATTTTACAGCAGGTTGGAGCAGCCTGTATCTCAGCACAGGAATAAGGTAGGGAAGAATTCTAAGGCTCATTTTGACTGCCTCCAGAAGTTAGATCAGATGGCAAATTGGATTTGGTGCTAGGTCTTTCCCTTTAGGTTTTACCCCAACAATGTTTTCATTAGTTTCGCTCACTCTCGAAATCAAGCATTTTACAGCAGGTTGGAGCAGCCTGTATCTCAGCACAGGAATAAGGTAGGGAAGAATTCTAAGGATCATTTTGACTGCCTCCAGAAGTTAGATCAGATGGCAAATTGGATTTGGTGCTAGGTCTTTCCCTTTAGGTTTTACCCCAACAATGTTTTCATTAGTTTCGCTCCCTCTCGAAATCAAGCATTTTACAGCAGGTTGGAGCAGCCTGTATCTCAGCACAGGAATAAGGTAGGGAAGAATTCTAAGGCTCATTTTGACTGCCTCCAGAAGTTAGATCAGATGGCAAATTGGATTTGGTGCTAGGTCTTTCCCTTTAGGTTTTACCCCAACAATGTTTTCATTAGTTTCGCTCACTCTCGAAATCAAGCATTTTACAGCAGGTTGGAGCAGCCTGTATCTCAGCACAGGAATAAGGTAGGGAAGAATTCTAAGGCTCATTTTGACTGCCTCCAGAAGTTAGATCAGATGGCAAATTGGATTTGGTGCTAGGTCTTTCCCTTTAGGTTTTACCCCAACAATGTTTTCATTAGTTTCGCTCACTCTCGAAATCAAGCATTTTACAGCAGGTTGGAGCAGCCTGTATCTCAGCACAGGAATAAGGTAGGGAAGAATTCTAAGGCTCATTTTGACTGCCTCCAGAAGTTAGATCAGATGGCAAATTGGATTTGGTGCTAGGTCTTTCCCTTTAGGTTTTACCCCAACAATGTTTTCATTAGTTTCGCTCACTCTCGAAATCAAGCATTTTACAGCAGGTTGGAGCAGCCTGTATCTCAGCACAGGAATAAGGTAGGGAAGAATTCTAAGGATCATTTTGACTGCCTCCAGAAGTTAGATCAGATGGCAAATTGGATTTGGTGCTAGGTCTTTCCCTTTAGGTTTTACCCCAACAATGTTTTCATTAGTTTCGCTCACTCTCGAAATCCAGCATTTTACAGCAGGTTGGAGCAGCCTGTATCTCAGCACAGGAATAAGGTAGGGAAGAATTCTAAGGCTCATTTTGACTGCCTCCAGAAGTTAGATCAGATGGCAAATTGGATTTGGTGCTAGGTCTTTCCCTTTAGGTTTTACCCCAACAATGTTTTCATTAGTTTCGCTCACTCTCGAAATCAAGCATTTTACAGCAGGTTGGAGCAGCCTGTATCTCAGCACAGGAATAAGGTAGGGAAGAATTCTAAGGCTCATTTTGACTGCCTCCAGAAGTTAGATCAGATGAGCAAATTGGATTTGGTGCTAGGTCTTTCCCTTTAGGTTTTACCCCAACAATGTTTTCATTAGTTTCGCTCACTCTCGAAATCAAGCATTTTACAGCAGGTTGGAGCAGCCTGTATCTCAGCACAGGAATAAGGTAGGGAAGAATTCTAAGGCTCATTTTGACTGCCTCCAGAAGTTAGATCAGATGGCAAATTGGATTTGGTGCTAGGTCTTTCCCTTTAGGTTTTACCCCAACAATGTTTTCATTAGTTTCGCTCACTCTCGAAATCAAGCATTTTACAGCAGGTTGGAGCAGCCTGTATCTCAGCACAGGAATAAGGTAGGGAAGAATTCTAAGGCTCATTTTGACTGCCTCCAGAAGTTAGATCAGATGGCAAATTGGATTTGGTGCTAGGTCTTTCCCTTTAGGTTTTACCCCAACAATGTTTTCATTAGTTTCGCTCACTCTCGAAATCAAGCATTTTACAGCAGGTTGGAGCAGCCTGTATCTCAGCACAGGAATAAGGTAGGGAAGAATTCTAAGGCTCATTTTGACTGCCTCCAGAAGTTAGATCAGATGGCAAATTGGATTTGGTGCTAGGTCTTTCCCTTTAGGTTTTACCCCAACAATGTTTTCATTAGTTTCGCTCACTCTCGAAATCAAGCATTTTACAGCAGGTTGGAGCAGCCTGTATCTCAGCACAGGAATAAGGTAGGGAAGAATTCTAAGGCTCATTTTGACTGCCTCCAGAAGTTAGATCAGATGGCAAATTGGATTTGGTGCTAGGTCTTTCCCTTTAGGTTTTACCCCAACAATGTTTTCATTAGTTTCGCTCACTCTCGAAATCAAGCATTTTACAGCAGGTTGGAGCAGCCTGTATCTCAGCACAGGAATAAGGTAGGGAAGAATTCTAAGGCTCATTTTGACTGCCTCCAGAAGTTAGATCAGATGGCAAATTGGATTTGGTGCTAGGTCTTTCCCTTTAGGTTTTACCCCAACAATGTTTTCATTAGTTTCGCTCACTCTCGAAATCAAGCATTTTACAGCAGGTTGGAGCAGCCTGTATCTCAGCACAGGAATAAGGTAGGGAAGAATTCTAAGGCTCATTTTGACTGCCTCCAGAAGTTAGATCAGATGGCAAATTGGATTTGGTGCTAGGTCTTTCCCTTTAGGTTTTACCCCAACAATGTTTTCATTAGTTTCGCTCACTCTCGAAATCAAGCATTTTACAGCAGGTTGGAGCAGCCTGTATCTCAGCACAGGAATAAGGTAGGGAAGAATTCTAAGGCTCATTTTGACTGCCTCCAGAAGTTAGATCAGATGGCAAATTGGATTTGGTGCTAGGTCTTTCCCTTTAGGTTTTACCCCAACAATGTTTTCATTAGTTTCGCTCACTCTCGAAATCAAGCATTTTACAGCAGGTTGGAGCAGCCTGTATCTCAGCACAGGAATAAGGTAGGGAAGAATTCTAAGGCTCATTTTGACTGCCTCCAGAAGTTAGATCAGATGGCAAATTGGATTTGGTGCTAGGTCTTTCCCTTTAGGTTTTACCCCAACAATGTTTTCATTAGTTTCGCTCACTCTCGAAATCAAGCATTTTACAG